>NW_028141169.1:13006152-13153652 GCF_030444845.1 Prenolepis imparis
AAGCAGTGGTATCAACGAAGCAGTGGTATCAACGCAGAGTACTGTTGCAAATCCTTGTTTTTTTAAATTGAATTTCTTAAGGGATGATATATGCAAACAAATTTGAATGTAAAATTTTTTTTTATCTGCCACAAATCTGTCAAAAATTTTAATTTTTGAAAAATTTCAATTAAAAAATTTTTACAAATACAATTCTTTGTAATATAATTGTTTTACCACAAAAAATCAACGAGCGGAAACTTTGAAAGTTTACAATCGAATTAGTGGAAAATCAAGCATTTGCATAAAAAAACAATTGTTGAAATTTGCAGTGTTTTTTTTACATATAATTGCTGGTGTGGCACGTAAATTATTTGAAATAATCGATCTTACGATCGCAAACAATATGGCGCTGGGTGACTCGGGCGAGGTATCAAAGGTCGTCGGAATGGATTCGTCGGGAGAATGGATAGATGATTAATTTTTATCTCAATTTGTTTTAATTATATTCGTACGTTTCGTATGTTCCCAGTCGCGATATACATTCTGTCTTCGAATATATTTTTCGCCAAAGTGGGGGACATGAGGTGCCCACTATGGAGGTTGTGTATATATTTATTATCTTTCGAGATATACATATCCCTTCCCTATTAATAAAGCTGTTAAATTTCTGTATCGATTCTGAGATATGACCTTTCAAGTGCCATTTACATAATGTAATGCGTTTACATAATTGTATTACGTTAAGCTTAAGAATTGCAATTTCAAATGTATTTTGAAAATGCAGGAAAACAAAGTGTCAAGTGTGAATTTGTGAACTCTGAAGACAGATTATAATATTTCTTTTCGTTTAAACAGAAGAAATTATTACAATAAACTGAAGAAATTTTAAAATAAATATATTGGTCTGATGGTACAGTAATTTTACAAGTAAACAAAGAACTGTCATTCTTAGCCTTGGGATTTATCTTACTCTGGATACAATTTTTTATTCATTTTTAAGGATAAAAAAGATTAATAATCTAGTTTTGACAATATCAATAAGAATTCTCTAAAAGAAAAAGAATCAATTATGATGAAAACTTAATAGCATTTTTTGGTTAATTTCTTTGTTTTTTGTTCATTCAAAAATTTGTGATAATATATGCGTAGAAAAATTAAATTATATATGTACTTGTGATAATGAGTATTAAATATTATTATTTTAATGAGTATTTTATTTAATATTATCGTATTTGATATACATTGATGTTATTATATTTGAAATGCGCTGACGATAAAATATATTTTGAAAATGCAGGAATACAAAGTGTCAGAATAAATGTATTAGTATAATAGTACAGTAATGTTTCACGAGTGAACAAAATGTTAATAAGAGAACTGTCATTCTTATTCTTGAGATTTATTTATTCTGGATATAATTTTTTATTTTTAAAGATGAGAAAGATTAATAATCTAGTTTTGATATCAATAAGAATTCTTTCTCTTAAAAAAAAGAATTATGAAAAATTAATAGTACTTTAAGTTGATGATTGTGTTTTCTGTTTGTTCAAAAATTTATATGCGCAGAGAAATATAAATTATATACTTCTAAAAATGAATATTATTTTATTGTATTTAATGTACACTGACAATAAAATATATTAATTGCAGGTGGTAGAGTTATTTAATAAGTTCAACGAGAGCCTGGGGTCATACATATTTTCAAGATGGATTGGAAGATTCATAGAGGAATATCAGACATCGAGGACAATCTTTGTCGTCGCCACAACTCTGCTGCTCGTTTTCTTAATTGTGTCAATCTTCGTGTTGCGCAAATGGAAGAACAAGGAATTTCTGCCAGAGGTGAAGGAGTTTGTCGGCGTAGGTACTGGAAAGCCAAGGTTCAGGAAGAGAGACAAGGTTCTCTTTTATGGCAGGAAGATGTTGCGCAAGGTAAAATCCATCGGTGGCCAAGTACACGCCACAGGACAGGGAAAGAAGAGGAGAGCCGTCATGAGATTTGCTCGTCGATTATTGCAACTTAAGAAGGAAACCGCTCCGCAACAGCTCAAAGTATGTGTTTCGTACAATATATAACTAATAAGTATGTTTTATATATAATATATTATAATATAATATGTTATAATATATTATAATCAATACAATCATATTATACATGAAAATATATTTATATATGTATCTATATTATATATATGTATATATATATAACGGAAAATATACTATCCTCACACCTATCGTTATCGCGATAATACATGTATTTCAGAACATTTAAAAAATAATTTATTTTTAATTGTATTGGACTTCGAGGAGGCAGTTATGACATTTCCGTCAATGCGCAAAAACAGAAAAAAAAAAAAACGAAAAGAACCATAAACCGAAAATAATTTAACGGTCCGATTATGGTTCCGGTGTGATAAATTTAATAGAATTTTAATACAGTTTATAGTTTTGGTTCTACTAAAAAAACGGTTATGGAACAGTTATCGGTTTTGGTTCCGGTTTGATCCGGGTCCCTGCATATAATATATATTATAATATTATAATATAATATATTATAATATATTAATAGTTAGTAATTTTATTTTATCAAATTGTTTAATTCTCAAGGTATTGGAACCACCCGCTGAATATCTGGAGGAAGACCTAGGACCCGGTGAGAGAGTACCGCCAGACGCTTTATATATGTTGCAAAGTATTCGAGTTTTTGGTCATTTTGAGAAACCTGTGTTTCTGAAGCTGTGCAAGTACACGGAAATCATGAATTTACCCGCCGGCAGTACGTTGTTCAAAATTGGAGATCCCGACGAGAATTTATTTATAGTGCAACAGGGTTTAGTCAATGTATATATCACTGGACCCGATGGCTCTCAAATATCCTTAAAAATAGTGAAGACAGGAGAGTCCGTTACCAGTCTTCTTAGTTTTACTGATGTACTTACCGGGCATACAAGTACATACAAAACTGTATCTGCAAGAGCTATGGAAGATTCTATCGTAGTAAAGTTACCAATGTGCGCATTCCAAGAAGTAAGTTATGTATTTATATTTATAATTATTTATAATATATTTATTATATTAATATAATTATTATATATTATATATTATATATATTTATATATATATATATATATATTATATATTACATAATATTACATATTATATATTTTATATATTATATAGGTATTATATTTTTTATTATGTATTATTATTATATATATTTATATATTAAATATATAATATATTTATATATATTATATATTTATTATATTTATAATATAATATCGAAAAGATATATATTTATATTTATTTATATTTTTATTATATATATTGTATGTGATTATTGCAGGTATTTCAAGATTATCCTGACGCCTTTGTTCGAGTTATCCAAGTCATTATGGTACGCCTGCAGCGAGTTACCTTCACTGCGTTGCACCAATATCTCGGTCTTTCCGCGGAATTAGTCAATCAAGGATCACACAAGAAGAAACAGAGCCCATTCTCCGGCTCACCAGTACGATCAAGGACCAGAGAGAATTTCGCCTCGCAGAATGAAGGTATACCTGGTGTATTTCCAATCGGCACGTCGGAAACGCACGATACCAGTGATTTTTCTCATCGCGACATGCTTAATACAAGTAGTTCTCAGCCTGTGCCCATACCCGGAAATCGTCGGTGAGAATTTTTAAAAAATAATATACATCGTATCTCTTCTTTAATCGACATCACAAATAGAATAAGCGAGTTTTATCAAAGTTTTATTAATATTTTTATTATATAGAATAATTTTTGTCATTAATTACACTTATCGCTGTTTTATGGCAGAAGAAAAAATAGTGCCGACTCGAAGAATCAGAGCTTGAACTCGCAATTGAGTGAAAATTCGGCAGATATGGTGCCAGAATGCGACTCTCACTGGCCACTTCCATCTTCATCAACGTCTCAGCCGGTGCACGGATCGCATACGGAGACTCTTCATTCGGGAAGTACTTATCTCGGTAAAAAGCGACAGACCAACGAGGCGACACAACAGCAACAACAATTGGATGACGCACAGCTCGTGCAGATAGCCACCGACGCGTTTGTTCGTGAACTCGGCATAGAGGACGAGACGATGCTCAAAGACAAAGTGCAGATCAGAGAAGTGCCGGCTGGTACTTATCTGATGAAAGAAGAATCTCACAAGGTTTGTTGTTATTTCGTATTTTAGAAGAAAAGAAGTTGATAATTTTGAATTTTGGCCAAGGTCATTTTTCAAGATCATTTGAACATATTTTTTTTTGTAATAGAACCACTCTAATTTTTTTATATATAAATCGATTCCTGCGAATATTTGGCATAAAAGTTATACAAGGTGTCCCAAAAGTCCTGCGACAGTTAAATATCTCGAAAACAAAGGCTTTTTGAGAAAAATGTTTTAAATAAAAGTTGTGGGGGCGGGGGGGGGGGCTTTAAGTGGCGCATTAAGTAGTAATCTTAGTGTGACTATAAATAGCATTGTTAAGGTCACGTAAAATTCAATTTGATTACATATTCATGTAGCTTATCTTAAGAGTTTTTCAAAACTTACTATAATAAAGTTTTTTTTCCGAAACATTCAGTTTTCGGTAATCTTACCTTAATACTTTTATGCACAGGATAATGAGACCAATCAATTGGTGTAAAGAAAACACTAATTGTTTTTAAGAAAAAATATGTTGCAAATTGTATACATTTAAAAAAAAATAATTATGCATTTTCTTACACTTGATTTGTCTAATTATTTTATGCATAAAAGTATTAAGATAAGATTATCGAAAATTGAATATTTTAAAAGATATTTTGTATTTTAAATCAAAAACTACTGTAAACTTCAAGCATATAATTCGAAAAGCACTGAATGAAAAAATACTTTATTATAGTGATTTGAAAAGCTCTCGAGATAAGAATGTGCAATCAAAAATAGGGGTTTCCATTTGTTAAATTCAAAGTAAATTTTACATGGCCTTAACAATGTTATATAGTCGCACTAATATTACTATTTAATGTGCCATTTAAAGCCCTACAACTTTTATTTGAAATATTTTTTTTTTCAAAAAGCCTTTGTTTTCGAGATATTTGACTGTTGCAGGACTTTTGGGACACCCTGTATAAGAGTACGATGTCCAAAAAGTGAATAAAATTTGAGATATTTTATACTTAAATTTGATCTTATTTTACATAAAATATCTCGTAAAATTTATCATTTTTTGATGATCTTACCTCAACTTGCTTTTATGCATAAAACAATGAGAGGAATCAATTGGTGCAAAGAAAATACATAGTTGTTTTTAAGAAAAAAATATATAGTTACTAGTTGCAAATTAAATACATACTTATTAATGTTTTTTTAAATGGGACATCCTGTACATACAAAAATAAATCTTTTCCATACATTATATATCAGAGCGTCCTCTAATTTTTTAATCATCTATGGATTTTATCCTATCTAGGACGTCGCACTCGTATATGTACTTTCGGGCTCGCTGATAATAAGCCAACGCGTATCGGAGGGCCGGGACGTGGGTCAAGAGGTACACATGTTCAGCGCTCATCAGGGTGAGATCGTCGGTGGTTTGGCGGTGTTAACTGGCGAACCATCCTTTTACACGATCAGAGCGAAGCACCCCAGCCGTATCGCGCTACTCAGCAAATCCACCTTCTTCGCCATCATGCGAGATCAGCCTACAGTTGTGTTGCACGTGGCACACACCGTCGTTCGCAGATTAAGTCCATTTGTCAGACAGGTAACGAATATCTAAATCAAGAAAAAAATTTTATAAGAAAACAAAGTTTTAAGGAACGAATGCCTATTGTTTCTTAAACAGGTGGATTTTGCTCTCGACTGGTTGTTCCTCGAAAGCGGTAGGGCCGTTTATAGACAAGGGGATGAATCGGATTCGACGTTCATAGTGTTGAGCGGACGATTGCGATCGGTGATTACTTACAAGAACGGCAAGAAGGAACCGGTAGCGGAATATGGAAAGGGCGATTTGGTAGGAATCGTAGAGATGGTGACGCAAACTCCGAGGTCAACGACAGTCATGGCGGTGAGGGATTCCGAACTGGCGAAGCTGCCAGAAGGTTTATTCAACGTGATCAAACTGAGATATCCAATCGTTGTCACGAGATTGATCAATCTTCTCGGCCATCGCATACTTGGCACTTGGCAACAAGCGCACGCAAAAAATGGCAGCAATGACACTCAGTAAATATCATGCATCATCATAATATGATAATAGAATCAATCTCTCTTATTGATCAAGTTATAGTTTATTATCACACACAATATTGTACTTGCACAAATTATCATTTTACATTGATAATGTTATTGTAAGTGTAAATTAACATTTTTAATTAAGGATAATTTTTTTTTTTTTTTTTGATAGGCGAGCCGCAGCAACAGTCGATGCCAGACCCGCTCAAGTAAATTTCTCAACTGTTGCCATAGTGCCCGTGTCGGATGACGTCCCGTTAACTGCCTTTACTTATGAGTTGTATCATTCTTTATGTGCCATCGGACCTTGTCTTCGTCTAACATCGGATGTCGTAAGAAAGGTGTCGTATCGCCCTTGTTTAGTATGCAGGGTGTCTCAAAAGTGCTGTAACAGTCAAATATCTCGAGAACAAAGGCTTTTGAAAAAAATGTTTTAAATAAAAGTTATAGGGCTTTAAATGGCATTGAGTAGTAATGTTAGTGTGACTATAAATAGCATTGGTTAGGTCATGTAAAATTTACTTTGAAATTTTTTAATGGAAACTCCTATTTTTGATTGCACATTCTTGTAGCTTATCTCGAGAGCTTTTCAAATCACTATAATAAAGTATTTTTTCATTCAGTGCTTTTCGAATTATATGCTTGAAGTTTACAGCAGTTTTTGACTTAAAATACAAAATATCTTGTAAAATATTTAATTTTCGATAATCTTACTTTAATATTTTTATGCATAAAATAATAAGACAAATCAATTGGTGAAAAGAACGCATAGTTATTTTTATAAGATAATGTATACTGTTTTTTTCTTAAAAACAATTATGCGTTTTCTTTACACCAATTGATTGATCTCTTATTCTGTGTGCATAAAAATATTATATATAATATATAAGGTAAGATTACCGAAAACTTAATGTTTTACAAGATATTTTGTATTTTATGTCAAAATACTGTATCTTTCAAGCCTCATAATTAAAAAAATACTTAACAAAAAAAACTTTATTATAGTGTCTTGAAAAAGTCTTAAGATAAGCCACATGAATATGTAATAAAAAATAGGAGTTTTCATTGAAAAATTTCAAAGTGAATTTTACGTGGCCTTAACAATGCTATTCATAGTCACACTAATATTACTACTTAATGTGTCACAAGTTCATAAACTTTTATTTGAAACATTTTTCTCAAAAAGCTTTTGTTTTCAAGATATTTAATTGTTTCAGGACTTTTGGGACACTCTGTATAATTTAGTTATTTAAATATTATTTACTTTAACATATAATTTTTATCTTTATTATACATATATCTTCAACATAATTTAATTTTCTTCAATTTGGTACTTATTCGCGCTCGCATTCTCTTTTGAATAATAAAAAAAATTTTAATCAGTTTCCACATTATTAATAATTAGCATATAAATCATTATTTGTCTTCTTTTTCTACGCAGACTTTAGGTACCACCATCATGGAACCTGCGAACGAATATCGACTCACTTCCTGGCTCGCGCAGCAGGAGGATCAGCATAGAATCTCCTTGTATCAGTGCGACTCGAGTTACACGCTGTGGACCCAACGATGCGCGAGGCAAGCCGATTGCATTCTCATCGTGGGTCTGGGCGATCGACAGCCGTCGATCGGCCGGACGGAACGCGAGGTAGAACGATTGGTCATGCGAACGCAGAAGGAGCTGGTACTGCTGCACAAGGAGCAGAATGGCCAGCGACCCACCAACACCGTTCAATGGTTGAACATGAGGTCCTGGGTGTCCAGTCACCATCACATCCAGTGTCCCAAACGAATGTTCACCAGAAGATCGCAGTACAGAATTGTAAGCGATAGTCAGATCAGGCAGTCTGCACCTCTAAATCACCCCTTATTTAAAAACATGTCTTGGTATCTTTCTCCTCTTCTCGTAGAACGAGTTGTACTCCAAAGTCTTCATGTCCGAACCAAACGTGCACAGCGACTTCAGCAGATTGGCGCGATGGCTGACCGGTACTTCGGTAGGTCTAGTACTAGGTGGAGGCGGCGCGAGAGGTGCTGCTCACGTGGGGATGCTCAAGGCCATCATCGAAGCCGGTATACCCATAGACATGGTCGGCGGCGTCAGCATCGGCGCCTTCATGGGCGCCCTCTGGTGCATGGAAAAGAATATCACTACTACCACGCAAAAGGCCAGGGAATGGTCCAAGGTGAGACAGAGAGGAGGGATTTTTCCACAAGTTTTACCGTCTTTCTCGCGCATTTCTACGGTTTCTTCTAATATACACATTGGATTTTCAAAATAAGATGTAAAAAATATTATAAAAAAAATATTAAACTTAAATTTGCAAAATTATAATTTATCTTCCCTAAAATCCTGAGATTCATTCAAATTTTATATGGAAAAAAATTATTGCTCTATCTTAATAATTAAAATTTAAAATCCTTTTAAAGAAAAATTATAATTTTGCGAGTTTAATATTTTTTTTGTAAAAGACTATCCTTGGATTGAAAAAATGTTTTTGCATTGTATATAAAATGCTGTAATTTTTATTTATTGGGCAGAAAATGACGCAATGGTGGCGGCAAATTTTGGATTTGACTTATCCGATGACCTCGATGTTCTCCGGTAAAGATTTTAATAAGTCTATACAACAGACCTTCGGTGATACATACGTAGAGGACTTGTGGCTTCCGTATTTCACTATAACCACTGACATCACGGACTCCTGTATGCGCACGCATAGACACGGTCTGTACAAATTAACCATTTCTTGCATTTCTTCATTTTATATAATTCTAAGATATGACCAAAGCTTCTCTAGTTTTATTTAATTCTCGTGTGCTCCTCTATTAATATTTCTTCCATCTGCGAGAATTGTATATACAATAATTTTCTTAAATGATTTCGAGGATTATACAGATACGATAAATGAGAGAAATTTCTAAAAATATAACTGAAAGCTTGGACATATTGTGAAAATTATGTACTTATAGAATATTCAAGGTGAATCAAAATAAGACGTATGTTTTATTTTATAAATAATATATATTATATATGTATACATATTTATATTTATATAATATAATATATAAATAATATATAAGTTATATATATTTATATTCATATAATATGTATAATAATAGATATATATGTTTATAAATAAATAAAGAACCAAAAACCTATTTAGCAATTGGTTTCGGATGCTTGTATCAAAATTATTTTTTCTTGATTCACCAAAAATTTGTGGCATGATGATTTTGTTTTAGATATGCATTTATTAGTTTAGATCATAATAGTAAAATCTTTAAACGAACGGGAGTGAGCTTTCCGGAACTATATTGTTGACGTACTCTCCGTTTAATGCCGTTTTTTAAAGAGACACATAACCGAGCAAGGCATTTATTTTTGTTTTTACTCGTGAAACGAATATAAGTTGCAAATTGTAAATTTGACATACATATGCTTCCTGTATACTTATTGCTGGATTATATGGTATCGAGGAAATTTAAAATTTCTCACACATAACTATCTAAAAATTTTCAAAATTATATTTTTTATATATATATTAATATATATTAAAATTTTCAAAATATATTATTAATCTTTTCAACACGGAAAAAAAACGTAATATTTAATATAAGTAAAATATTTGAATGAATATCTGATTTTTCGATAAAAATAAATATTTACCTCGAGTATATATTTTTATAAAAATTGTTTTTACAATAATGAAATCGACTAGTGATGGAGTTAATAAATTCTGCTCAAGATTGAGATATTTTCTTATATAATATATAGCCCAATTATAATATATGCAAAGCAAAAATGTTCAATTGTGATTAGATTATACAACTTGAGAATACAGGAAGTACTCCGATTAATGTATATACGAGTAAACACGGAATATTAAGAGAATGATTCGTCGTGTTTAGGATCGCTGTGGCGGTACATTCGGGCCTCGATGTCATTGTCTGGTTATATGCCACCCATGTGTGATCCTGTTGACGGCCATCTCCTGCTCGACGGCGGGTACGTCAATAACCTTCCAGGTAATCTTCAGAACGTATTGATGAACATCATGCGTTAATTTTGTACGCTTGCAAAAAAATGCAGAAATCAACCGGAAACAAATTTATTTTAAAATTAATATATTAATAATTTAAATAATATATTAATTAATATAATTAATATACATATTATATATATATTATATATATATATATATATATATATATATATATATATATATATATATTATATATAATATGTGTATATTACATATTATTTGTTATATTATTATATTATTATATTTATATTATATATATTATATATTATTATTATATTATAAATTATTATTTATTAATAATAATAATTATGATTGAAAACTTTACACATACGCACACATTATATTGATATAACAAATTTATATAAATTTGTATATCCTTTACATTTTTATTACAAATTTATATAGTTTGGCAATTTATCTGAGCGCATTTTTTTGCAACAAATTTATTGGTTCTTCTTTCTAAAAATTTAGCCATACACCGATTGTCTAAGTTAGCGGAACTTTTTTATTTAATTTGACACGTCGTTGAAAATCTATTTACGGATAATAATGAAATAAAAAAAAAAATAAAATAATGAGAAACGCGTGAAGCTCACTCCCGTTGAGAGAAAAGGTTGCATTTACGAAATTCTGAATAGTTAAGTCGGCTCAGGTTTACTATGGAGATATATTCGCGGCAGTATGACTATCGCGGGGGTCTTTCCTCCAATTTGCGATCCCCTTGACGGGCATCTTTTGGTCGACGGGTGCTATGTTAATAATGTGCCAGGTATTATTCATCTTATCTGTTCATGTTAATCCTAATTGTTAATCTCTAATTCTAATCTCTCATTGTAGCTCTTGATACTTTTAGTCGGGCACTTTTAGTCGGGTCAACACGATAGAACATAATTTTGTCCAATTTAATTCAATTAAATAAAAATTAAATAATATTATTAATAATTATTAATAATATTAAAATAATTATTAACTAAATAATTAATGTTTCTTAATTTTTTTTATAGAAACATATAGCATGTGATATAAAAAATGTCTCTATGAAAAAAATATAATACTTTTTTAAAAAATTAAAAACTAAGTAAATAAGATCGTGTTATGAAATAAAAACTCTATTACATCATCACACAAAAATTAGACAATATCGAATGTTTACAATATCGAAGCTTGAACTCTAATAACTAATTGAGAGATGTTAATAATGATTTCGATTCATGCGTTCTCCAACATTTCCGTTCAAGCTGACGAAATGCTGCGACAAGGAGCACATCACATTCTGGCCATCGACGTAGGCTCACAGGATGACACCGATCTGACGAACTACGGGGACTCGTTGTCCGGCTGGTGGTTACTGTGGAAACGATGGAATCCGTTCGCCACACCCGTGAAGGTGCCAAATCTACCGGACATTCAATCCAGACTGGCCTACGTGAGTTGCGTACGCCAGCTGGAGGAGGTGAAGAGCTCGGATTATTGCGAGTACATCAGGCCGCCCATCGACAAGTACAAGACCCTTCAGTTCGCCAATTTCGACGAGATCAAAGACGTGGGATACCAACATGGTATAAAATTTGATTTTTTGAACAAATAAATATTGATGGAATTAAGTATCTTATAAGTAGGTTTGAAATCTTTTTGATAAAAAAAAAAAACTACTTTTAAGTAGATTCGAACTCTCTGTAAGTACATCAAAAAACAAGAACAATATTTTCAAGAACATTCGCACTTGGATCAATTATGTTCGAATTTTTTATGAATATTTTTATGAGATTTTATGTTGTGTATGTATATAGTAATTATCAAATAGATTTTTTAATCTTGGAATTCGAGTACTACTTGAAAGATTCGATTCTTTATTATAGAAAGTATTTGTAAGTACTATAAAGTACTTTATAGTACTAATAAATACGCAGTAGTATTTATAATACTTTGTCAAAATAGTATTTATATTAAGTACTTAATAATACTTATAGGTACTATTTCGAACCTCGCAGGTATTCAATTTAAAGTTACATTTTTTAGTATTCAAATAAGAATAACTCAAAAATTATATTTCATACCTTAAGTTCAAGTATTTGTAAAGCATTCGATTCTTTATGATAGAAAGTACTTATAAGTACTGTTATAAATACTTTAACGTACTTATAAGTACTGTTATAAATACTTTAAAGTACTTATAAGTACTCTTAATAGTATTTTATAATAATACTTTCTATCAAAATAGTATTTATATATAAGTATTTAATAGTATTTGTAAGTACTATTTTGAAAAAATAGTTTAGAAAAATTTAGAAAAAAATTTAGAAAAATTTAGAAAAAAATTAAGTACTATATAATAGTAATTTAATAGTACTTATAAGTACTATTTTGAACCTTGCAGGTACTCAATCTAAAATAACTGTTTTAGATTCAGTTACTTCGCAAGTATACAATATATAAAATATTATTTCTTTCTCTAAATATTATTCTGTAAGTATTAATCCTAGGGACTGAAACTTGATTATTGGATTCTCGACTCTGATTTTTCCAGGAAAAACATACTTCGAGGGTCAATCGAAAGCCGGAGTTCTGCCTCGATTCAATGCAGATCGAGAGAATGCGAGAGCCATGAGAGCAAAGTGCCAAGCAGCTAATCAACAATCACCCTCTTCGTATACTTTCACCGATCTCGCGCAGATGGTGTGCAAAGTTTCGCGCGGTAGCCGATATGTCGATCTCGACATAGATTTGGATTCGGACGAACTGGAGGAGTACGAGGCAGACTTAGAAGAGGATGCGCAAGAAGTAGGATACGCGTCCGAACCCACTGCCGGTATTTTAGATCAAGTGAGTTATCGTACTTTTCATTATTCTTATCATATAGACTTATAGACCCATATTCTGGATCTTCTTTTATCAATAAAAGCGTTTTTAAACACAGTTTCTGTAACAGAAACTATATGCTTAAAAACGCTTTTATCGATAAAAGAAGATCCAGAATATGGGCCATAATCTCTGCATTAATCTTTCATAAAATTATTATAATCAGAAAAATTGGATCACGAAAAGATATTATATAACTTATATTTCTTATCTTTATTAAAAAAAATCGCAGTTTGTTTCTAAAATTATATTATTATCAAATATTATGTTATATATTATAATATTTTATATATATATGTATATATATTATAAAATAATATATATATATATATATATATATTATATAAAAATATTATATATTATATATTCTTATAAAATATATATTAAATATTATATATTATATTATTATATACAACTCAAATCCTGAAGAAATTGCTAAAAAGTTTCGTCAACGACGATTTCGATGTAGAAATTATAGGCCCATATTCTAAATCTTCTTTTATTGATAAAAGCGCTTTTAAGCATACAGTTTCTGTAACAGACTATATCCTTCTAGTCTTTATCTCACATTCTGTCAATTTTTATATTAATATAGAAAAAGATTTTTTGATATAATTAAAAGTATATAATTTTTTCAAATTGCTTTTATAAAGATTATAGTTTACTCGGTTATCTTATTCATATTTTCTGCCTTATCTTGCATATGAATATATAAATATAAATATATAAATAAATATATTATATAATATATTATATATGAATATATATAATACAATATAATATATAGTATGAAAGAGACATTTTTATTTAAAAAATATGTACTTTTCACTTCATATATGCATAACAAAATAGTAAAAATGTATTAAATATTTCTTCGCGATAATTTGTAATATTATAGAAGTGCATTTAATTTATTTTAATTTTAGAGCCCTGAGGATAATCGCCTAAGGCGAAGAACTGGCGTTTCACTTAGCTTGTCCGATACCGAAGCTGAGTCGGAACTAGAGTATCATCCGACGATTTTTTGAACACTTGTTTACACAATTATTCGCGATACCATATCTCATTCTACGTGACTCGCTCAATGGGATAAATTTAGCACAAATCTTTTAAACCCGCGCAAAACGTATAAAAATCAAATTTTCACTGAGCGAGCAATGATTATCTACATCCAAGTACAAAAATAGTTGCAAAAGCTATAATCATTCTGAAACCTAGGTCACAGTACGATATATGTATATCGATATACGCATATCGATATACGTAATAAGTGATTGATATGATTATTGTTATTATTGTCACTATTAAATATATATTAAATATATAATTCTACGATTTCTAAAAAAAGGCTATCTTTCATGTTATTTCAATGACCTTTTATCACATATATTATCATTATTGATCTATCAAAACATATATTTCTCACAACAGGATTATTTCGTGATGGCTACGTAAATTAATTCATTCATGTACACAAAATATTTATATTTTCTAGTTTATCCTTTTTTTTAAATTTTATAAATTTATACACAAAAATTTATTTTCTACAAAAATATATTTTTATAACAAAATTTTATAGAAATTTCAAATAAGAATCATTCATCAAATAAGAATTATAGAAATGTCAAATAAGAACAAGAAAAAAATTAATTTATCATATAATCTGTTTGAACAAATATTTTAAGAAATCAATTTTTTAAATTGCACTTTATTACCTCAGAAATGACTGGTCATCGTTAAGTCAGGATCCAAGATGGTTAATACCGCGCCAATCATATGCAAGGAACCCGTTACGAGTATTTCAATTTTATCGTTCCTGGTCATCTTCAAGGACGCGTGCCTCTTAATGTCGAGAAGTACTTCCATGACGTTGTTCTTCAGCACCGAATTCTCGCCCCACGATTCACAATGTTTCTCACACTTCTTTTTTTGCTCGTCCATCATACATTGCGCGTAATTCATTGAATTCATATCTTCCGTGCCGGACACTCCGACGCAATTTGGGGCGAAATAAGCTCTGTCGAAACCCAGAGGCTTCAGCAACTTCAGCAATTGCAGGGAATTCCGATCGCCGCTGGTGTTGAAGATCAGAAATTTGCTGGAGGTTTCTCGACTGGCTCCCTTGAACCACGATACGCAATTGACGATGCTCTCGACGGTGTGCGCACCATCTAGAAAGAAGTCCGCCACGCTGGTCCTCAGGATTTGCGTGCGACCCGGCCACTTGCAGCTTGCCAACGCCGCCGCTACCTTGTTCAGATAAACGGTATGAGATAGATCAACCTTATCGCTCTGGAGATGATCGTGAAAACCGTTGACGTATCTATCGTTCGCGATCAGTGGCGGTTTCTCGCGTCGCCACTTCATCCACTCGAGTGCCAGATTGATAGACAGCGAGGCGTTCTGTCGTTGTATATCATTAAGACCAGCCGACGAGAAGACGTCGTTCCACTCCGTCGAGGTCTGAGTCGCAGGAACCACTTGCAAGCTGCGGCATCGTCTCTCCGCGGCTCGTTTCTGCAAGACGCGCATCGCCACTTCCGGTTGCGGCACCGTGAAGGCCGCGGCGTGTTCTTTGAAGATCCCCGACTTCTGATGAGCGATCTTCTCCAGGGTGTCGCCTAGCAATAGAGTGTGCTCGAGACTCAGGCTGGTAACGCCGACGCAAATTGGATTCCTCACGATGTTGGTGCTGTCCAGTTCGCCGCCGATGCCGACCTCGAGGATCGCCACGTCGACGTTTGCTTTAAGGAACACGTGGAACGAGAGGATCGTTAGAAACTTGAAGTACGTCGGCATATCGGATTCGCGTTCTCTTTTTTCGTCCAAGCGCCGATAGACGTCCCAGAAGAAACGGATGAAGTGCGACTGACTGATGGGCTCGCCGTTCAATTGGATGCGTTCCCTGATGGAGACCAGGTGCGGCGAACAGAAGAAACCGGTGTTGAAACCGTACTCACGCAGAATCGCCTCCGTAAACGCGCAGGTTGAACCTTTACCCTTGCTACCTGCCACGTGTATGATGGATAGGCTGTCCAGCTGCTCCAGAGTGATACCGGATCTACGGAGTTATACGGATTTAAAGTTATAAACTGTTGCAGAATCAAATTTAAAAAAAGGACCCCGCACCAAATACATAGGATTTTGGCTTTCGGTGGAATTGGCTGTTTTTTTTCCATATGTTGTAGCTTATAACTTGCTGAATAAAAGATGTAATAGCCACAAAGCTAAATATTCGATAGTTACTGAGTTACAGCCAGTCAAACAACTCGCAAAATCCTAATTTTTCGTGTTTGACTAGCTGTAAATCAGTAACCATCTATTATTTAGCTTTGAGCCTATTACATTTTTTGTTCAGCAAGTCATAAGTTATAACGTGTGAGAAAATCAGCTGATTTTCTCACCGGGATTCAATTTCATCTAGGATTTTATATAGATTGAAAACCCCGTACTAATCATATAAAATTAAATCTTGGTGAGATCAGCTGGTTTTCTTATATGTTGTAGCTTATGATCTGCTGAACAAAAAATGTAATAGACTCAAAGCTAAATAATAGACAGTTACTGATTTAAGCCAGTTAAATATGAAAAACTTGGGCTCTACGAGTTGTTTGACTGGCTGTAACTCAGTAACTATCCAATATTCAGCCTTGAGGCTATTACATCTTTTATTCAGCAGGACATAAGCTACAACATATGAAACAAAATATCCAAAATCTTATGTATTTGGTGCAGTAAAAAAATTAATTAAATCTTTTGAATTATGTTGTAACATCAATATAGCTTTTTTACCGGAGTAAATATTTCTCCGTATCCTTCAATTTCTCAGGATTATTTACATCATGTTTTACAGATTGTAAGTATGCAGCGTTGCTTTGTAAAGTACATAACGTTTTTATAGTTTCCTGCAAAAGTACAATATTTATATATCCATATTTAATTTTTTATATCAATTATGTAACTTAACTTATATAAGGTAATTTATTCTTAAATGATATCGCATATATCACTTTATATGTAACAATTATAATATTTTTACATATATATATATATATATATATATATATATATATATACATACATATATATATATATAAAATATAAACATGCTCTTAAGAGAGAGAACTATTATTATAAAATTTACATATAGACAAACAATGAATTTAAATGATATAATTAAATATCGAAAAATATTTTAAATAATTCTTTTTGAAATTGAAAGTAACCAAAATAAATTATTTCCTTTTCTCATTAATTAACAAAAATATTCAAAAAAATTTTTAATCGCATAAAAATAATATATCGAACACGAACAATTGTTTGAAATATTAAAATAAATTGTCGAATATATTTACCTCGTAGGATCCACCAGAATGGATAGAGCGGACCGAAAATCCATTGTGCGTCATGTTCCTCAATAGAGTAAACATCGGGATCCGGCAATTTCGTAACCATGAGAGAACTGATAAGAGAGGGGACGAGCTCTCTTCCCTCTTTCTTTTTGTTTATCGTTCTGCGTGTCAAAGTGCGAGCCACACAATCGCGAAGAATCGTGTAAATAACGCGTATTGTAAGTTTCGGAGACGATCGTCGAGTATTTCGCATTCGAACGATAATCAAAGTGTCACCTGTCAAAAGTGACATTCGAACGTCAGGCAACAGCTGATCGAGTCTCGCAAAAGAAAGAATTCCACGCGAATGAATTCCTCGCCTGACAATAATTCCACGTGAATGAGTCCCTCGCATGACAATAATTCCAGGGACCTTAAACTTGATTGTCACGTGATGCGCAAGAATTTATAGATTTACTCTTCATATCCGTCGCTTTTCGCTCTTTAACTCTCTTTACATCCCACGTGTTTAATTGGCGTATTTCGACGTTCGATTCTGTGTACAAAAAAATTGAAATGAAAGGTTCTAAAGAATTATAGAACAAATGTTGAGACACGTAAATTAAATACGAAAAAATTGTTCATTTAATTTTAATGCGCATGCGCCATAACAAATTATTTTCCCGCCAACAGACCTACAACACGTGTTCGTTTGTTTTCATTCTTGTAAAGTTCACTCGATTCTTGCGACTTGCGAGGTTATTTATTTAAGTTTTGGTACGAGCCTATTGGCTGCTGTCGCCAGAAATCTTGGGGACCCTAGAAATTTCCTATTTGACAGCCAATCAATATACGATAAATCTGAAAATGGCCTCTCTTTCTCTCTTCCTCAACAAAACTGAAGTTCATACACATGTAACTTCTAAATAAAATAGAAATTTGGCCTAAAACTTGGTCCATCGGTTCGACGTAATTACATTTATAAATATTGTTTACATAATTTTTTTTTTACATTTTTTTCTATATATTTTTGCAAGTTTTATTATATAATTTTATATACATATATACGTGCTGTATTTATTTAAATATTCGGGACAATTTTTTTATTATATCCATTTTTTTTTACTTTATCAATTTTTGTAATCTTTTAGTTTATAAAAGGAAGTTTTTTTTATATAGCTGGACTCTGCTTTTTTTCATCTCTTTTTTTTAACTTCTAAATATATATATAGTTATTTATCTTATTTTATTCTGTTCTAGGAAGAACAGGAAAAACTTTTTATAAATCTAATAAACTAGGAAGAATTTTTTATAAATCTTCCAGGAACATTAAATACACACTTGTAGGAATTGTGATATTCTCAATAGGTTTGTTGCTCTTTCTTCATTTGTATATCAATTATAAATATATTATTACCTCTCATAATTATTAAACTTTCTTCTATTAATTTAATTCAATATCTGTAATAATTAGTCTCCTTTTTTATTATTAATCTTTACTTTTTTTTTCAAGACCTCTCAAAGGCATTTAAAATGTCTCGTAATATTATAAGAGATCGTAACCGACAAGAGGATGAGATGACAGTCCTTACCAGTATTTATAACGAAAACGAGTTTTCCTGCACAAGAAGCGAGCAGATAAAATGCACATTTAACATATTTCCTAAACTTAAAAAGCTAGAAGTCATCTTCACCAATCGCTGTTCCACCAATGAAATCTACGATGATAAAATTTTTGTCGAGCACCTGCCACCGATCAGATTACACATTCAGCTTCCAAATACATATCCATCTCAAAAGCCACCAAATTTCTGCCTGTCCATCACCTGGTTGACTCCCTGGGAGATATCCTTCCTTTGTCAGAAATTGGACGAGATGTGGGAAGAGAATCAGGGGAGCGAGATCCTGTTCCTGTGGCTAGACTTCTTACAAAATAATCTCTTTAATTTTCTTGGCATACAAGATTCTCTGGACGCTTCCTTCATGCACTTAATTCGCACAGCACCAGGTGATCGTATCACATTAAACCTAGCACGCTTATCCGATGTCAGAGCCATAAATGGCGCTTTGGGTTTAGATTTGAAAAAATTTTTAATATCCTACGACAGAGAGCAGCAGAGGAAGCAATTCGACAACAACTTTTACACTTGTCACATATGCTTCGAGGAACACAGGGGCTTGCATTGTATAGAATTGAAGAACTGCGGACACGTTTATTGCAAAAGTTGTATGGAGGAATATGTGCGTATTAAAGTTAACGAGCACATTAAGATAATATCCTGTCCGACGTTGGACTGCAGTTTCGAAATGAATGATAACGATATCAAAACTCTCTGTTCTGCGAGCTTGTTTTCGCAACACGAGAGACACGTGTTGCAAAAAACCTTAGACACCATGGACGATATAATTTATTGTCCTAGAAATTCCTGCCAGTATCCAATGATTAGGAATCCAAGTGACACCGCACCGATCTGTCCCATTTGCAACTATTGTTTTTGCATATACTGCTGTAAGGTAACGGAAGATGTATTATTTCATCATATAAGCAGATATATTTGCAGGATAAATATTGCTAATTATATATTATTATATTATTTATGACATAAACAGTTCTACCATGGAGCTGCGCCATGCGAGATAGCATCGGATGACGTTAAGGAACTCATTAACGACTACAGAAATAGCGATGATAAGAAAAAGAGGCTTTTAGAAAAGAAGTATGGCAGGCGACAAATAAAATTAGTCGAGGAGACTCTTACAACTGAATATCTGCGAGTACGTATCACAAAGTATGCAGGAATTAATTAGAAACTATGGAAATTAATAGGTAGATTAAGTAATTAGGAAGATTTAAAGAGCGAAAAGTTCTTATTCTTATAAGAATTCAATTGTAATCTCTAGGATAATGCGAAGAGTTGTCCCAAGTGCCGTTCTCACATTAGCAAAATTGAGGGCTGCAACAAAATGGATTGTAAACACTGCCAATCTCGTTTTTGCTGGTTGTGCGGCCAGCAGATTACTTCGATAAGTGGATACGACCATTTCACCAACGCCAACAGTCCGTGTTTTGGACGTTTGTTCGAGGGTATAGAACATGACGATTACAATAATTTGGACATAATGGAGAATATAATTTGGTTTGAGCCAAATTTCGATTAAGACTATATGAGAATCCCAATGTAATTAGGATCTTCGATAGATATTTGATCGTTTCATTACTTATATCTTTTGGAATATTACGAGAAAAAACATCATGTTATTCATATTAATTGTATATCACAATATTCGTACTTCTAATCAATTTTTCTATTATTCATTTTTGTATATCATAGTATCCATTAATCATTTTTCATAGACTCACTACTTTCTTATTTCTAGCAAATATTTATTTTTTCTATAAAAAAAAAAAAGTTATTTGTATATTGGGATATAAATCTCTAAATTTATCTATCTATATATACCTAAAAAAAATATATATATATATATAAAATAAAAATTATATATATATATATTTTTTATATATATATTATGTAAAAAAAATATATTTTTGTACTTGAGATATAAAAAACTAAGGATACTATGTAAGTTTGAAATAAATATCAACAGTGCTCAATTGTTTTATATTGCATATCTTTTACTCTGTAGTTTATAAGAAAACATCAATATAAAAATATGCTGTGTGTATAACATATATAAATGTGTATACTATACAATGGATAACAATAACTACTTTAAATAATATCAGACTTTCCGTTATCAAGTTTGATATATTAAAACTCACGTGTCTCTCGATACGTGGACTTCAATATTTGCCTCGGTGACTAATTGCTCTGCAACAATAGAGACTGCAGAGTCGCGTCTCTGTTGATTTGTAAAGTTATCTGGAAGCAATATATTACACCAGTAGATTTAGAGTATTTGAAATACTCGCTCTTTTATAATCATAGATCAAAATGGGTTTCTTTTTTTACCTGTACAATTCTCATCACATTTCATGACTGCTTGTTTGCGATAAAATCGTTGCATATTTAATCGTACGAGTGTAGGACCGAATATCAAGTATCCTAGGCATCCTCCAATTACAAGGGCGATTGTGAAGTAAGCGTTGTACGTCATAACTGCCATCATCAGAATGTAACCGAGTGTGGTGTGAAGAAACCAATGTAATACTTGCAGTGTCCACTTTGAGCAGATTGCGCTAAAAATATATTTAATGTTAATTCAAGAGAAACACTATTATACATAGCAGCTTGCAAAAAAATACTTAAAAATAAGAATAATAAAATTATAAGGATGATAGTAATGCTAATAATACGATTAATTCTGTAATTATTCAAAATACTATTACTGTTATATTTTATTTACGTAAGATGTTAAAGTTTAGGAGGTAAATAATGCTATATATATATATATATATATATATATATATATATATATATCCAAAAGCAAAAGTGAAGAATAATACCATCTTGTATAAGTTCTAAGATTCTTTGGCGTCACTTTGGACAGAAGAGAGGAACTTTCGGAGGAGGCTGAGGCTGTTCTAGATACAGACTTGATCCCGATCTCTTGCAAATGGATTTGAAAGACCTTCATGGCCTCGTACAGTATTGCGAGGGCGGCCAGACCCAGGCAAGTCGCCACAAGACCCCATACCGTGGTGATGTTGTAACCTGGAAACAGGAAGCTGCCCAGATCCACACCGAACCAGTACCACATACTCATATCTGCAACATCAAATGATGTGTAAGGAGACAAATGGTTTTTTTTTTTTTTTTTACAAAAGCAAACAATGCAGAATAAATAGAAAAAACAGCTGACTCTGTTACACCAACCTTAATCACTCCAGTTCTCTCTCATACGTCCTCGACTCATGACGAACACTCATGTGTTCATGACGATTGATAAGCCGCGCTCATACAAACATCAGCTGATGTATAACGCGCGAGCTGTCACTTCAAGATGTGCAACTTTTCTTCGTATCATTACCCCAGATAGTCACAGTAATTATTATAATATCATTTTGACGTCAAAATAACGTAATTCAACGTCAAAATGACTTTTGTTATTTGGGATAAAATTAATAACGTCAATACTTCTATTAAAAAATTAATTTGTTTATTTTTTTATTTGATATACATTTTTTATTGATATTTTACGCAAACTATTCTGAAGACTTCTTCTTCTTATAAATTATTGGCAACAGGATGACAAAATGATTCATCCATCAAGCCATAAACTCAGTGTTGCCAATTTCAGGGATGAGCCGTGAGCCGCGGCGGGAGGTGGGGGGAGGGCGTGGTGGGGGCTCGGGGGTGCGCGCGCCGTTTCGTCACATGACCGCGTCACGTGGCTGCGTCACGTGGTTTGGCGGCTGCGCAGAGGTGGTGGTGGGGGGCACACCAAACCACGTGACGCGGTCTCGTGATGAAACGGCGCGCGCACCCCTGAGCCCCCACCACGCCGCTCCCCCCCACCACCCGCCGCGACATGCCCCTGAAATTGGCAACATTGCATAAACTGGTATTATGAAGACTTGAAGACTGCACAGATGCACAATACAACTACTTACGAAAGAGTCGATTGGTGCTTTTAATAGTAATATGAATGAACGAATTTGATTGGCCCATCCTCCTGCAGATTCGACAAATCGCGAATGTCCTAAAAGTGAGAAAAAAAAATATATGTACAAAACAGTTTTCTTCTGTCAAATTTATTCTTGCAATAACCGACTTTTCTCAATCTTTTTTTTTCAAAGATATCCAAAATGAACTGAAAGACAAACTTGACCGAATAACAATTGCAAAATTGGATGTCACAAACGATTGGTTGAGGCAACTTTACTTCATTCTTTTTTTTTCTTTTTAATCACATTTTGTTGATAATAAACATGGATTCAACGAGACACTTGGCTCTTCTCTTCCTTTATATTTTATTCATCAAGGCAAATGCAGATGTAATAGGTAAAATTTTTTTTCCTATTATTTTTTCGAAATTTTCGACGCTTTATTTTAATGGATTTTTTGTCAAATTAATTAAATATTAAGTGTTGCGCAAATTGCTTGAGAAAATTTAGAATAAGTTTCCAATGTTTAGTATATCAAAGATATATGTTTTAGAGCTTTTATAACTATTATTTCGTATCTTATTTTCTGAATATTTACTATTTTTTTATAAATTAATTGTATAATATGAAAAAATCTTAAAGGAAATTATTTTCAGAACCCAAGGATGTTGTGATGGTCATATTAAGCCAAAAGGAGGACTATCATGCAGCTCATGCTGACTTGATGCAAAAACACATCTACGAACAAGCTAGTGCTCTTGAAAAAGTATGTTACATAAATTTAAAATCGTTTCTTCATGTTATCATATATCGATATATTAAACCTAACATTGTTGTGCTACTTTTTTATATTTTAGGAATCGCCAAAAGTCGTATTATCTCACAAACTTCACATTAAGGGCTCCTGGACGTTAACTCCATTGTTAATTCATTTGTCGGATACATTTCCAGATGCAAAATGGTTCTTCTTTTGTTTGGAAAACACAGTGATTCAGCTAGCGAAGCTGCTAACTGTTCTTGAAAAATTTAATACGTCTCAGGTAAATAGTTTTTCTTCTTTTCGTTATATACTTTTCAAAAAGATATATTTTACATATCTTGTTTACGCACAGAATGTGTGGATTGGACATGCACTTTATGATCATGAACCTACTATTATTCATCATTTTGCGAAGAATAAGAAATTTAAATATCCACATATGGCAGCTGGATTTGCTATGACTTTCAAGTTGTTAGAGAGGTACATTTTCTCTCAATTTTTATGTTAAATAACTATTATTAAGATAATAATAATTTTTTACGAAAATACAAGAACTAAGTAATTGAAAATGACATAAAAAAACGTCATCTTCAATAAATTCAAAGTTTATATGAGGGAAGCTATTTTTCTAAATATATTTTCTTTATTTTACAAAATTGACTCTAACATCAATTTTTCAATATGGTAATATTTTCTTTATATGATATATATTTTATTTTTATTAGAAAGTCAAGAATTTAATGTTTTTATAGAAAGTTAAGAATTTAATGTTTTAGTTTAGCTCGACAAATCTCTGAGGACAAGGAACCAAAGATAGATTTTTCCATTGATGCATCGTACGAATTCGCGGACTTTGTTTTAAGGAGTACAAATACAAGGTTGACTCATGTGTCTAAAATATGCATTGTGTCCAGCTCTGATTGTGCTACGTATCCCCGCATCTTTTATCAATGTGTACGTATGCCCAATATATGATTTCTTATTTAACGATAATAAAAAAAAGAATTAGCTAAGAGTAATGTGAGAGAATTATGAAATATATAATTTATAAATATTTCCCAATGTTTTTACAGAATTCTCCTACATTAGAAAAGGTGTATTTTGCCGTTAAGACTTGCGCCAAATATCACGTGGATAGAATCCCAGTGATTAAAAATACATGGGCTAAGCACGCGATAAACATCGGATATTTTAGTGATATAGCCGGTAAAATCGATGAAATTCTGATATATTTATACTTCTCGTAAGTCGTTCCAGTGTATTAAATTGTTCTAGTATAGACCACAACTTACGGGAAGCATACATTGTACCGAACACTACTGAAGGACATTGCGCCAAAACTTATGGCATTTTGCAGGCAGCGAGTAGTTTGATGAAAAGATACAAATTTGATTGGCTTGTTATCGCCGACGATGATACTATATTCAGGTGAATACAAGACAAGTAGAATTAAAGGGCTATTCTTAAAGAAGAGACTATATATTAAAGAAGAAGAGACTATATATTCTCAAAGAAGACGTAACTATACAGGGTGTCCCAAAAGTCCTGCAACAGTTAAATATCTCGAAAACAAAGACTTTTCGAGAAAAATGTTTCAAATAAAAGTTGTAGGGTTTTAAGTGGCGCATTAAGTAGTAATATTAGTGTAATAATATTAATGACGTAATGATATATTATAATTAAAGACATCCTGTATATAAGACTAGAATTAAAAATATATTCTTCAATCAATCAATTGCATATTCACAAATAATCGTTATAAATAATTACAATGTATGTCAATATATTACAGCGTAGCACGTTTACTGGGTTTGCTCACGTGCTACAATCCCGAACACTTAATCGCTATCGGCGAACGTTATGGCTTCCGTATGTGGGACAGTCATCATGGATATCAGTACTTAACCGGCGGTGCGGGGATTGTATTATCAGCACCTTTGGTTCACGAAATAATAAAACCGGGAGTATGTGATTGCCCGGCTGCCACTACTCCCGATGATATGTATCTTTTTGGGCTCTGTTTATCTCGACTTGGAGTGGAACCTGTACATTCTTCAATGTTCCACCAGGTATACTTTTGCAATATAATTTTTTTCTTTTATATATTTCTTTTCTTATAATAATTCTTATAATAAATTCTTTTGTTATATAATTTATATTGGTCCTTAAATAATACAAATATATAAGATAACAAAGATCAGGCAATTAAATTTGCGGATAATATATAAGATACCAATAGATATACACAATATAATACACACAATATATACACATATAATATACATAATTTAAAAAGATAATATATATTACTATTATATTTGATATAAAATTATTAAAGCCTATTTTTCTTTGATTGGTTTAGGCACGACCCACGGATTATTCTAATGCTTATCTGGCGCTTCAGGAACCTATATCGTTCCACAAATTCTGGATGCTTGATCCTGAAGCTGTATACGATGAATGGTTTGCAGAGGCAGATAGTGATCTATCAAAACCGCCGCTACACGTAGAATTATAATGTAAAACATTTATGCAGAAACATCTAAAATAAATATTTTTTTTATTTTCATACTTTTGGCGTGTTTATATATTTTTAAAAAAGTGTTTAAATATTTTTTGCATTCGCTTTCGTTTAGAAAATTTAAGGAAATATATATATATATATATATATATATATAATGTTATAATAATTAAACATTTTTTATATATAATTTATATAATGTCCATATAACAAAATATTTTAGTGAACAATTTAACCAATCGGTAAAAATATGGAGAAAAAGCTTTATAATATATATGTATAAAGATGCGTATAATTTTTTCAACCATAATCGCGGGGAATATTTATATATTATAATTTATATGTTATAATTTAGATCGTATTTCCTTCCACCAAGATGGACGTTCCAAGATTTCTTTATCTTTGAATAGCCACTCCTTTATGTGTTTGTATATCTGCGTAAAAATTTTCAATTTATACATTAGAAAAAAAAAATTATTACACTTAAAAGAACGATTAGAAATGTAAAATATTCAATGTGGAACAAAATATATTATATACCTCGCCATCGGACATTCCCAGAGGAGAATTAAGAACGAAGTCCGGAGGTGCCAGGGCATCAACTAGGGCAACCGCGTTGTCTAATAAGTCTCTGCACAACGTTATAATTCTTTTCCGCAGAAAATCGCCTATCTTACTGTTAGAAGAAGCGTAACCACTGGCATACAAATCTCCCAGTCTCTTTTCCAACATTGCAGCTCCGAACAAGGAACATAATTTTGTTAGTACCTCTCGTTCGTTTATCTTCCATTTCGGATTTTGTGATAAAGTATATATTAGAGCATGCTGCATTAAAAGAGAAAAAATAATTAAAAATTGCATTAATTTGCATTTTCTACACGATAGTGCTATGTAAATCAATTGTGGAATAAATTTCCCTTATAAAAAAAGTGATGTAGATCCGAAAAGTGCGCGTTTGAAGACGATATGTATCGCGTTATTGTTGACTCTTCTGCGTGTATATGATTGGTCGATATGTTCAAAATGAATCTATGGATATGATGATGACAGTTCGTATCGTGTCGACTTTTTTTTTCCTCCATAATTTAAAGCAATAGCGGCGATAATTAATTACTTCATAATTTTAAAATCGAGAATATTGTTATGACATGTCACGTATTTTTTAAATATTTTTTATTATTAAACGGAGGAACATTTTATCAACATTCACCACCTATATTTTTAAATACGTTAGTTTATTTTTTAAAAAGTTTAATTTATTAGTGACTATAATTAATCGTTTCATAATTTTAGGGTTGCCATTTAAACATCATAACGTTATATATTCTACAAACAATGTAATATCGAAATATACAAAAGATAAATTTTTGGCTCGTTTTAAAATAAAGAGATCATAAATTTATAACCGCGGATCTTATACGGCGAAACCTTTTTTTATGTATACTAATTAAAAAAATGTGAAGGCTGTTTTATTTTTGGTACAACAGTAATCTGCAGACAATATGCAATCGAAATATGTAAGTTTAAAATTTTTGGCTTTTTTAAAAATATTAGGTATAATGAAATTATCGCCGCGAACTCGATACGGCGCAGCCTTTTATTATACTATAAAAGATTAAAACTGGAAACTATTTCTCATATGGAGATGCTTCTGAGGAAAAAAGGTTTTTTAGAAAAAATGTATTTTTTTCGTAATTAATTTTATCATTATTGTTGGTTTTCTTTAGATCATACTTTTGTCTGATCAACTTTTGTCTGCAACATATTTTTGAAAATGTATTTGTTTTGAAAAATTCAAGGTGGGCAATTAAAATGAATCTATCACGAAAAGTTACACTGTGTATGTGTATATCGATAGTCCTCAACTACAAATTATGAGTATAATTATATGACTTCATCATTATAGGCGGAATATTCGCTATCTCAGCAAAACTTTGCATTTAAATTTTTCCTAATATGAGTAAAAAGTAAGATATCGAATTTAAAAAAATGCATTTTATAGGGATAAGTGATGAACAATATATTTATGACATCTGAGCAGAATTTTCAGATAACGTCTTTTTACAAAAAAGTTTCAAATATCGCAAAAAAGCCATTTTTTTGCATATTAAACCTCAATTATTACGGAAACCTGACGTGCTGGTGAAAATTGGCTTGCGGCATCGTTTTCAGCATCCAAAAATCTATAAGAAACACCTTGTCTGATTTAAAATAATAACAAAAAATTGTTTTTTCTTAAACTAGTATAATTGTTATATTGTAACTTCGTGTAGTATGATATTGTAATTGTTAAATAATTATTTGTTATACAATTAGTTATAATTACCTCTATGTTATTGTCAACCAATACTTTCAGCTGAGCATTGTAGCGTCTTCGAGCTTCATTCAAGCTTATTGATCTTATCGGTTTTTCAAATGCTGGATTGGTTCTGACAAGTTCCTATAATTTTTCCTAAGCAGTTAATCATATTACGAAATAGTTATGCATACGATATAATATGAACTACATAGCTGTAAAGCGTTACGCATATACTATAATTAAATACATAATAAAAATATATATAATAAATAAAACTTAAATATAGGTACGCTCGTATATTAGAAATAACAATCTTAACACAAAATAAAGAAGGCCAACCATCGAGCTTAATTATGTGGATGTTATAAAAGCAATTTATTTGTTGTATTGTACATTAATTAGGAAAATATAACAAACGTTTCGACTGTACGCAGTTTTCTTCAATGTTCAAATCTATTACATATTACAGTGCTTATCAGTTTATCCGTGTAAACGACTAAATTCATTGTAGTCTTTAACGCAATAGAGGTAAGCTATTTTTTTTTGACATTCATTATTATATTTCATCTGTGAATTTATTTCGAATCATGTATTTTTTATATTCTTCTATGGTTTTTTACTGAAGTATTTTCACCCCATGAGGGAAACTTTTTACAATTCCAACGTTGGAAGACGTGGAATTATCATGGTTTCGGGTAATATATAGAACCGCTATATGAAATTATTTACTAGAATGGAAACCGATATTTTTTGTTTTAATATTAAGTTTGACTTACTTGTATTATGTTTATTCACAGATGAGATTTTTTGATTGCCAGAGTCTGAGATTAGATACATCTTATTTCCAACACAGTAATGAGAGATGGTTATTATGTGTTGTTTATATATCTAGGGTTAATTCACTGTTTGTTTGTTTTTTGTAGGTTTGCTAATTTCTCAAGTATATCAAAATAAGAATCGTTGAGTAACTCGGTGTCTTTGTCTAAATTTAAACCGTTTTTTTTTGTTCTTTAATATGTAACATTTCCGATATCATTCTTTTAGAATAATTAGTTTCATAATCTAAAATTTTAACATTGTCCCATTCAAATGTATGTTGTTCTTTAATAATGTGTTCTGATATTACCGAGTGTCTCGTTGAACTTAATCTGATGTTATTCTTATGTTCTTATTGATTCTAGTCTATAATTGTCTCTTTGTCTGTCCTACATAAGACGCGTCACAATCATTGTATTTAATCTTGTATATGATATTAGAGTTACTAGAATGCTGATTTTTATCTTTATGAGTTTTAATGATTTTATTAAGTTTATTTAGACAACGATATCCTACTGTTACATGAACGGTTTTTTTGACTGAAGAGACAATCATTTCTGAAACTCTATTAATGTAAGGAATGGCGAAAAGTTTTTTTGTTTCTTCTTCTGTTCCTGAGTTTTTATCTTGTGTTATTGTATTGTTAGGTTTATGTAATATGGTTTCGTTGGAAATAAGATGTTTTATACGGCGATTAATTGTGTTAAAAATCATGTTGAGAGGATAACCATTGCTAAGTAAGATATTGAATACTAATTCAATATTTTTATTGTAAAATTGTGGGTGTGATAATAATAGACACCTGTCTATTAAATTATAAATTATTCCGATTTTATGGCAATGAGGATGATTAGAAAAATATGATAAAACCCTGCCAGAAAACGTTTCTTATTTTGATATACTTGAGAAATTAGCAAACCTACAAAAAACAAACAGTTAACCCTAGATATATAAACAACACATAATAACCATCTCTCATTACTGTGTTGGAAATAAGATGTATCTAATCTCAGACTCTGGCAATCAAAAAAACTCATCTGTGAATAGACATAATACAAGTAAGTCAAACTTAATATTAAAACAAAAAATATCGGTTTCCATTCTAGTAAATAAATTATTCATTTCATATAGCGGTTCTATATATTACCCGAAACCATGATAATTCCACGCCTTCCAACGTTGGAATTGTAAAAAGTTTCCCTCATGGGGTGAAAATACTTCAGTAAAAAAAACCATAGAAGAATATAAAAAATACATGATTCGAAATAAATTCACAGATGAAATATAATAATGAATGTCAAAAAAAAAATAGCTTACCTCTATTGCGTTAAAGACTACAACGAATTTAGTCGTTTACACGGATAAACTGATAAGCACTGTAATATTATATGTAACAGATTTGAACATTGAAGAAGACTGCGTACAGTCGAAACGTTTGTTATATTTTCCTAATTAATGTACAATACAACAAATAAATTGCTTTTATAACATCCACATAATTAAGCTCGATAGTTGGCCTTCTTTATTTTGTGTTAAGATTATAATAAATAAAACATATAATTAAGACTTATCAATTTCAATACCTAAAATCGCACGCCATCCTCACTTTCTAAAGTTAACTTGAACGATTTCCAATCAAAGGTCGCTCGCTTTCTGTAAGCATCTAATGGTCCCTTGGGTAAGTCCTTAATTAAATTATCGGCGATGGACATTGCGTGTTTTTCTCTTTGAAATTAGAATTGCCACATATCTTATAAATTAATAACAATCATAACAAAATATTAAAAATAAAAATAATAAATAGATAAAATTAATAAAAATAATAAATAATTAATAGACAAAATTTATACACGTTTTCGCATGATATTACGCATAATAAATGATCATAAATGTATATAGATTTTTAAAATTTTTATCAGAAAGATAAAAATCTAGATCAGGATTATACAGCCAAAAATACTTTTACGTCATTGATGACGTTCAGCTTTAAAAACTTTTACACATTTTTAGTTTGTTTGAAAATTAAGCGGATTGAATAACTCGCTTCTTTATAATCGAGTCAAAAGTCATACATATATAAGATTTACTGTATTAATTATTAGATCATAAAATTAAACAGTAAAACCAAATCACAACCATATAAAGATAAAACATAAAGCACGAAAAGAAAAATCACTTAAAGAAGTTCGTTAATAAACATCAGTCTTTAATGTCGTAGAATGTAGATATAGTGGTGTAGCGAATAAAGAGAAACAACAATTTTTATGCTTTTTATGAATGTTATATTTATGAAACATGTTTTTTCGAGTTTTGAATTAAAAGTAGCTGATCAGATAGCTCATCAGACTTCAACGATAATGCAAAAATACTAGCAAATAAAATTGTGATTTTTTGATAATTCTTTTAGTATAAATTGTATTTTTTTATTGACATAAGAGAACAAAGAAAGAGTGATTACGACAATTATTTAATAACACACTTAAACTTAGAAATTTAAGTTCTTAATAGAAATTTTGGAAGTAGCTCATATAATTATTATTTTAAGTAATTATTTATATATTTGTCAAAATGTTGATGACAGAGAGAATTTATTTAAATATATATATAACAATTATATAATATATATTAATAATAATTATATATTCGCGAATCTGTGAATTTTCTTATCAGAAAATATTCTACCCATTCTAATGGATAAAATAATTTATTTAGTAAAATAAGGCATTTGTTTCGACTTTCATTGAACTAATCAATCTAACATATTTAAAGTAGGTCAGATATACGCAAGCTTATCGACAATCACATGTTGCATAAATAAACGTAATTGTCGGCAAATGAGATTATTAACAATTTATATCAGAAAAGAGCGCAGAGAGGTAAAACATTCCAAGAGATCGATAGTTCGATACGAACGAAAGATTCGGATATGTGATTAACAAAAGCCAAGTGAGAATACAAGTGAGAATACGCAAATATTTCGACATGCATTTCGAGATGACAACAGTAATCGTTATTCTTTTTTGGCAATTTATCCATGCTATCAATGAAAGGTAAGACAATTCGTGTAAAATAATTATGCGTCTGGGTTGAAAGTGTACTTCTTGGACGTATGAGATATATTTATATAATTACAATAAATATAAAATAAATTAAAAAGTGATGAAAAAGAAAATAGCTTTGAATCGAATTATCGTTGAGGAAAAATTAATATTTCACGTTGTTTACAAGTAACATTACTAGAGAATTTTATCTGCGCTTACACAGAATATTTTTTTATACATATATCCGAGAAAAACAAGAGAAATTAGAAAATGATGAAAACGATAATAGCTTGAAATTGAATTGTCATTGAAAAAAATTAAATCCACATCATTTAAGTAACGTTAGGGAATTTTATTTGTGTGCTGGCAGATTTTTAATTTTATTTTTTTATACATCTGAGAAAAAACACAAGAGAATTAATTAAATCATAAAAGTAGAACAAAAATCTGTACAATTTATTTTTATCTTAAAATAATTTATTAATATTAAATATTAATTATAATTATAAATAATTAATTTGTAATAGTTGATGTTAATTGATTCAAATTACTTACCCCGTATATTGGTTGTTATAATTAATAATTATAGTTGATAAAGACGTTGTCTCTCTAGTCTGTTACTTGATTCTACGATTATAGAGTCTCTGCAGATAAATAAAGCGTATTCTACTAAAAAAAGCTAAAAATGCGTGGTTTCTAGACCACGTCTGCAAATAAACTGCTTTTCTTATATTACAGGAACAATTTCGCACGACTATATCGATGTGCGCGTGAGGTAGACGATCTGAAATCGGTGGTCGAGCGAATCATAGAGGAAATCGCCCAGCGTAGCAATTGCATAATCTTTATTACCGATACCACCTATCGCGGGTTGATTGATGTTCGTTCTATTGAAATATCTCATCCATTTTTATCAAAATATGACGTAAGTGATAGCATTATTATTCATGCGCGATTATTCGAAACAAAAGCTTTATTTTTGCGCTAAAAAAATTGAAAAGGAGAACCACATAGTATAATCTTAAAATACAAAATGAGCACTTGTAATTATTAAATAACTATTTTAATTTGACATAATTTTATATAAACTGTAAAATATCATGTAAACTTTTCAATTTTAAATTATTTAAAATATTTAAAATATTTTATGATCGCTTACAGCGAACAATAACCGCTAAGAAAAACTATACGTTAATCTATAAAAAATTGAAGGTGACCTTGAAAATTTCACAAAAACAACTGATAAAAAGTATGCTATATTCATCTTAAGAGTCTTTTTAAATCATATTATGCAATACAAAAAAAAATTTGGTTGTTTCAACACAATAATAACAACAGAATAATTTTAGATGGACACATGATATGCAGTTTGCCCTGTATGCAAGATGTTTCTAAATAAGTGTGAAAAATTTTAGGAGATGATTCTTTGTCGAAAATTAAGAGACGTTTTTCATATACGAGGCGCATTTTTAAAATAAGATTCGTTTTGAATTAAAAAAAGATCTTAACATATAAAAATAATTTACTATAGTCAAAAAGCTTCTACAAGCTTACTTTATTTTTCTACATAATCACCATTGACTTTCATTCATTTTTTATATTGTTTCAGCAGCTTCTTAATTAATGAGGGGATAAAACTAACAACCCCTATTCAATTTTTTATTAGAATTCTTCAGGAAAGGATAGAGGGAGGAATACATGTTTATATATATATATATATATATATATATATATATGAAATAATTACTTTAATTTTTGACAAAGATTAATTTCTTAAAGTTTTTTGCACTTATATGAAAACATCCTATATATACATATATCCCAGGTAGCAAGCGTACGTCATTCTGACGTCGTGACGTCATTAGACGTCGAAAGACGTCATAGACGTCAGTTTGCTACTTGGGTATATTTGCATATACGACATTAGTTTATCATCACACGACAATTAAGTCTTCTTTTTAATTATATCGAATTTATAATCAGACTAGAACAACACAAGCGCGCGCCATTTCTCGATTTTATATATAAAAAAAATGATATTTTTATATAAAATTTGTTTAAATTTGACTAACATTTTTTGACAGAAATCACATAATTAAAGCATTAATTTGCTAATTAAATTTTAAAATAAAAATATGTTATAAAAATTAAAAATGTTATAAATAATATTACAAATAATATGTTTACTACTTAAAACTCGAATAATATATTTCATTGTTTGCATATAACTTTTATATATATAATACAATGTCCTATCGAAATATACAAGCAATAAATTTTGAATATTAAAAATCGATACTTTGTAGCAGCGGATCTTACATGGCGCAAAATTTATTACGTATATCAAATAAAAGAATTTGCACGCTCGTATCTATTTGGTATAAAAATAATCTGCAAACAACGTACTATTGAAAAAAACAAGCGATAAATTATTGGCTCTTTATATTAAATAAATACGAGCATGCAAATTATTTTATATAATATACATAATATAAGTCCGCGCAGTGTAGGGTTCGCGGCTATAAAATTTCATCTTTAACTATTCAAAAAAAGGATAGAATTCATCGCTTGTTTTTTTAATAGTACATTTTATGTAGATTACTTTTATATCAAACAGATTCGAGCGTACAAATTTTTTCGTTTAATACACATAGTATAATACTTCGTTATAGAATTTGCGCCGTATTTTATATATTTCAACAGTACATTATCTGCACAATATGATGGTACCATCAGCATACAAACTTTTTGATCTAATATAAGTAAAATGAATCCGTACAAACTTTATGATCTAATATAAGTAAAACGAATCCGCGCCGTATGGGATCCGCGGTATAAAAATTTTAATTTTAAATTGTTTAAAACGAGCCAAAAATTATTCTTTCATATATTTTAACATTACATTGACTGCACATTATGATGGTACCATCAGCATACCAGCGTACAAACTTTTTGATCTAATATACGTAAAATGAATCCGCGCCGTATGGGATTCGCGGTTAAAAAATTTTAATTTTCAAATGTTTAAAGCGAGCCAAAAATTAATCTTGTATATATTTCAACTATATATTATATGCACATTATGATGGTACCATCAGCATTCCAGCGTACAAACTTTTTGATCTAATATACGTAAAATGAATCCGCGCCGTATGGGATCAACGGTTTAAAAATTTTAATTTTCAATTGTTTAAAGCGAGCCAAAAATTAATCTTGTATATATTTCAACTCTACATTATATGCACATTATGATGGTACCATCAGCATACCAGCGTACAAACTTTTTGATCTAATATACGTAAAATGAATCCGCGCCGCATGGGAACCGCAGTTTAAAATTTTAATTTTCAATTGTTTAAAGCGAGCCAAAAATTATTCTTTCATATATTTTAACATTACATTGACTGCACATTATGATGGTACCATCAGCATACCAGCGTACAAACTTTTTGATCTAATATACGTAAAATGAATCAGCGCCGTATGGGATTCGCGGTTAAAAAATTTTATTTTCAAATGTTTAAAGCGAGCCAAAAATTAATCTTGTATATATTTCAACTCTACATTATATGCACATTATGATGGTACCATCAGCATACCAGCGTACAAACTTTTTGATTTAATATACGTAAAATGAATCCGCGACGTATGGGATCCGCGGTTTAAAAATTTTAATTTTCAATTGTTTAAAGCGAGCCAAAAATTAATCTTGTATATATTTCAAGTCAACATTATATGCACATTATGATGGTACCATCAGCATACCAGCGTACAAACTTTTTGATCTAATATACGTAAAATGAATCCGCGCCGCATGGGATCCGCAGTTTAAAAATTTTAATTTTCAATTGTTTAAAGCGAGCCAAAAATTAATCTTGTATATATTTCAACTCTACATTATATGCACATTATGATGGTACCATCAGCATACCAGCGTACAAAATTTTGATTTAATATACGTAAAATTAATCCGCGACGTATGGGATCCGCGGTTTAAAAATTTTAATTTTCAATTGTTTAAAGCGAGCCAAAAATTAATCTTGTATATATTTCAAGTCTACATTATATGCACATTATGATGATACCATCAGCATACCAGCGTACAAACTTTTTGATCTAATATACGTAAAATGAATCCGCGCCGCATGGGATCCGCATTTTAAAAATTTTAATTTTCAATTGTTTAAAGCGAGCCAAAAATTAATCTTGTATATATTTCAACTATATATTATATGCACATTATGATGGTACCATCAGCATTCCAGCGTACAAACTTTTTGATCTAATATATGTAAAATGAATCCGCGCCGCATGGGATCCGCAATTTAAAAATTTTAATTTACAATTGTTTAAAGCGAGCCAAAAATTATTCTTGTATATATTTCAACTATATATTATATGCACATTATGATGGTACCATTAGCATAGCAGCGTACAAACTTTTTGATCTAATATACGTAAAATGAATCCGCGCCGCATGGGATCCGCAGTTTAAAAATTTTAATTTTGAATTGTTTAAAGGGAGCCAAAAATTAATCTTGTATATATTTCAACTACATATTATATGCACATTATGATGGTACCATCAGCATAGCAGCGTACAAACTTTTTGATCTAATATACGTAAAATGAATCCGCGCCGCATGGGATCCGCAGTTTAAAAATTTTAATTTTCAATCGTTTAAAGCGAGCCAAAAATTATTCTTGTATATATTTCAACTATATATTATATGCACATTATGATGGTACCATCAGCATTCCAGCGTACAAACTTTTTGATCTAATATACGTAAAATGAATCCGCGCCGCATTGGAACCGCAGTTTAAAATTTTAATTTTCAATTGTTTAAAGCGAGCCAAAAATTAATCTTGTATATATTTCAACTATATATTATATGCACATTATGATGGTACCATCAGCATAGCAGCGTACAAACTTTTTGATCTAATATGCGTAAAATGAATCCGCGCCGTATGGGATCCGCGGTTTAATAATTGTAATTTTCAATTGCTTAAAGCGAGCCAAAAATTAATCTTGTATATATTTCAACTATATATTATATGCACATTATGATGGTACCATCAGCATTCCAGCGTACAAACTTTTTGATCTAATATACGTAAAATGAATCCGCGCCGTATGGGATTCGCGGTTAAAAATTTTAATTTCCAAATGTTTAAAGCGAGCCAAAAATTAATCTTGTATATATTTCAACTATATATTATATGCACATTATGCTGGTATTATCAGCATACCAGCGTACAAACTTTTTGATCAAATAAACGTAAAATGAATCCCCGCCGCATGGGATCCGCAATTTAAAAATTTTAATTTTCAATTTTTAAAGCGAGCCAAAAATTAATCTTGTATATATTTCAACTATATATTATATGCACATTATGATGGTACCATCAGCATTCCAGCGTACAAACTTTTTGATCTAATATACGTAAAATGAATCCGCGCCGCATGGGATCCGCAGTTTAAAAATTTTAATTTTCAATCGTTTAAAGCGAGCCAAAAATTATTCTTGTATATATTTCAACTATATATTATATGCACATTATGATGGTACCATCAGAATTCCAGCGTACAAACTTTTTGATCTAATATACGTAAAATGAATCCGCGCCGCATGGGATCCGCAGTTTAAAAATTTTAATTTTCAATTGTTTAAAGCGAACCAAAAATTAATCTTGTATATATTTCAACTCTACATTATATGCACATTATGATGGTACCATCAGCATTCCAGCGTACAAACTTTTTGATCTAATATACGTAAAATGAATCCGCGCCGCATGGGATCAGCAGTTTAAAAATTTTAATTTACAATTGTTTAAAGCGAGCCAAAAATTAATCTTGTATATATTTCAACTCTACATTATATGCACATTATGATGGTACCATCAGCATTCCAGCGTACAAACTTTTTGATCTAATATACGTAAAATGAATCCGCGCCGCATGGGATCCGCAAATTAAAAATTTTAATTTTCTATTGTTTAAAGCGAGCCAAAAATTAATCTTGTATATATTTCAACTCTACATTATATGCACATTATGATGGTACCATCAGCATACCAGCGTACAAACTTTTTGATTTAATATACGTAAAATGAATCGGCGCCGTATGGGATCCGCGGTTTAAAAATTTTAATTTTAAATTATTTAAAGCGAGCCAAAAATTATTCTTTCATATATTTTAACATTACATTGACTGCACATTATGATGGTACTATCAGCATACCAGCGTACAATCTTATTGATCTAATATACGTAAATTGAATCAGCGCCGTATGGGATCCGCGGTTTAAAAATTTTAATTTTCAATTGTTTATAGCGAGCCAAAAATTAATCTTGTACATATTTCAACTCTACATTATATGCACATTATGATGGTACCATCAGCATACCAGCGTACAAACTTTTTGATCTAATATACGTAAAATGAATCCGTGCCGCATGGGATCCGCAGTTTAACAATTTAATTTTCAATTGTTTAAAGCGAGCCAAAAATTAATCTTGTATATATTTCAACTATATATTATATGCACATTATGATGGTACCATCAGCATTCCAGCGTACAAACTTTTTGATCTAATATACGTAAAATGAATCCGCGCCGCATGGGATCCGCAGTTTGAAAATTTTAATTTTCAATTGTTTAAAGCGAGCCAAAAATTATTCTTGTATATATTTCAACTATATATTATATGCACATTATGATGGTACCATCAGCATTCCAGCGTACAAACATTTTGATCTAATATACGTAAAATGAATCCGCGCCGCATGGGATCCGCAGTTTAAAAATTTTAATTTTCAATTGTTTAAAGCGAGCCAAAAATTAATCTTGTATATATTTCAACTCTACATTATATGCACATTATGATGGTACCATCAGCATACCAGCGTACAAACTTTTTGATCTAATATACGTAAAATGAATCCGCGCCGCATGGGAACCGCAGTTTAAAATTTTAATTTTCAATTGTTTAAAGCGAGCCAAAAATTAATCTTGTATATATTTCAACTATTTATTATATGCACATTATGATGGTACCATCAGCATAGCAGCGTACAAACTTTTTGATCTAATATGCGTAAAATGAATCCGCGCCGTATGGGATCCGCGGTTTAATAATTGTAATTTTCAATTGCTTAAAGCGAGCCAAAAATTAATCTTGTATATATTTCAACTATGTATTATATGCACATTATGCTGGTATTATCAGCATACCAGCGTACATACTTTTAGATCTAATATACGTAAAATGAATCCGCGCCGTATGGGATTCGCGGTTAAAAAATTTTAATTTCCAAATGTTTAAAGCGAGCCAAAAATTAATCTTGTATATATTTCAACTATATATTATATGCACATTATGCTGGTATTATCAGCATACCAGCGTACAAACTTTTTGATCAAATAAACGTAAAATGAATCCCCGCCGCATGGGATCCGCAATTTAAAAATTTTAATTTTCAATTGTTTAAAGCGAGCCAAAAATTAATCTTGTATATATTTCAACTATATATTATATGCACATTATGATGGTACCATCAGCATTCCAGCGTACAAACTTTTTGATCTAATATACGTAAAATGAATCCGCGCCGCATGGGATCCGCAGTTTAAAAATTTTAATTTTCAATTGTTTAAAGCAAGCCAAAAATTATTCTTGTATATATTTCAACTCTACATTATATGCACATTATGATGGTACCATCAGCATACCAGCGTACAAACTTTTTGATCTAATATGCGTAAAATGAATCCGCGCCGTATGGGATCCGCGGTTTAATAATTGTAATTTTCAATTGCTTAAAGCGAGCCAAAAATTAATCTTGTATATATTTCAACTATGTATTATATGCACATTATGCTGGTATTATCAGCATACCAGCGTACATACTTTTAGATCTAATATACGTAAAATGAATCCGCGCCGTATGGGATTCGCGGTTAAAAAATTTTAATTTCCAAATGTTTAAAGCGAGCCAAAAATTAATCTTGTATATATTTCAACTATATATTATAAGCACATTATGCTGGTATTATCAGCATACCAGCGTACAAACTTTTTGATCAAATAAACGTAAAATGAATCCGCGCCGCATGGAATCCGCAGTTTAAAAATTTTAATTTTCAATTGTTTAAAGGGAGCCAAAAATTAATCTTGTATATATTTCAACTATATATTATATGCACATTATGCTGGTATTATCAGCATACCAGCGTACAAACTTTTTGATCAAATAAACGTAAAAAGAATCCCCGCCGCATGGGATCCGCAGTTTAAAAATTTTAATTTTCAATTGTTTAAAGCGAGCCAAAAATTAATCTTGTATATATTTCAACTATATATTATATGCACATTATGATGGTACCATCAGCATTCCAGCGTACAAACTTTTTGATCTAATATACGTAAAATGAATCCGCGCCGTATGGGATCAACGGTTTAAAAATTTTAATTTTAAATTATTTAAAGCGAGCCAAAAATTATTCTTTCATATATTTTAACATTACATTGACTGCACATTATGATGGTACCATCAGCATACCAGCGTACAAACTTTTTGATCTAATATACGTAAAATGAATCCGCGCCGTATGGGATTCGCGGTTAAAAAATTTTAATTTTCAAATGTTTAAAGCGAGCCAAAAATTAATCTTGTATATATTTCAACTATATATTATATGCACATTATGATGGTACCATCAGCATTCCAGCGTACAAACTTTTTGATCTAATATACGTAAAATGAATCCGCGCCGCATGGGATCCGCAGTTTAAAAATTTTAATTTTCAATCGTTTAAAGCGAGCCAAAAATTATTCTTGTATATATTTCAACTATATATTATATGCACATTATGATGGTACCATCAGCATTCCAGCGTAAAAACTTTTTGATCTAATATACGTAAAATGAATCCGCGCCGCATGGGATCCGCAGTTTAAAAATTTTAATTTTCAATAGTTTAAAGCGAGCCAAAAATTAATCTTGTATATATTTCAACTCTACATTATATGCACATTATGATGGTACCATCAGCATTCCAGCGTACAAACTTTTTGATCTAATATACGTAAAATGAATCCGCGCCGCATGGGAGCCGCAGTTTAAAAATTTTAATTTACAATTGTTTAAAGCGAGCCAAAAATTAATCTTGTATATATTTCAACTCTACATTATATGCACATTATGATGGTACCATCAGCATTCCAGCGTACAAACTTTTTGATCTAATATACGTAAAATGAATCCGCGCCGCATGGGATCCGCAAATTAAAAATTTTAATTTTCAATTGTTTAAAGCGAGCCAAAAATTAATCTTGTATATATTTCAACTCTACATTATATGCACATTATGATGGTACCATCAGCATACCAGCGTACAAACTTTTTGATTTAATATACGTAAAATGAATCCGCGATGTATGGGATCCGCGGTTTAAAAATTTTAATTTTAAATTATTTAAAGCGAGCCAAAAATTATTCTTTCATATATTTTAACATTACATTGACTGCACATTATGATGGTACTATCAGCATACCAGCGTACAATCTTATTGATCTAATATACGTAAATTGAATCAGCGCCGTATGGGATCCGCGGTTTAAAAATTTTAATTTTCAATTGTTTATAGCGAGCCAAAAATTAATCTTGTACATATTTCAACTCTACATTATATGCACATTATGATGGTACCATCAGCATACCAGCGTACAAACTTTTTGATCTAATATACGTAAAATGAATCCGTGCCGCATGGGATCCGCAGTTTAACAATTTAATTTTCAATTGTTTAAAGCGAGCCAAAAATTAATCTTGTATATATTTCAACTATATATTATATGCACATTATGATGGTACCATCAGCATTCCAGCGTACAAACTTTTTGATCTAATATACGTAAAATGAATCCGCGCCGCATGGGATCCGCAGTTTAAAAATTTTAATTTTCAATTGTTTAAAGCGAGCCAAAAATTATTCTTGTATATATTTCAACTATATATTATATGCACATTATGATGGTACCATCAGCATTCCAGCGTACAAACTTTTTGATCTAATATACGTAAAATGAATCCGCGCCGCATGGGATCCGCAGTTTAAAAATTTTAATTTTCAATTGTTTAAAGCGAGCCAAAAATTAATCTTGTATATATTTCAACTCTACATTATATGCACATTATGATGGTACCATCAGCATACCAGCGTACAAACTTTTTGATCTAATATACGTAAAATGAATCCGCGCCGCATGGGAACCGCAGTTTAAAATTTTAATTTTCAATTGTTTAAAGCGAGCCAAAAATTATTCTTGTATATATTTCAACTCTACATTATATGCACATTATGATGGTACCATCAGCATACCAGCGTACAAACTTTTTGATCTAATATACGTAAAATGAATCCGCGCCGCATTGGAACCGCAGTTTAAAATTTTAATTTTCAATTGTTTAAAGCGAGCCAAAAATTAATCTTGTATATATTTCAACTATATATTATATGCACATTATGATGGTACCATCAGCATAGCAGCGTACAAACTTTTTGATCAAATAAACGTAAAATGAATCCGCGCCGCATGGAATCCGCAGTTTAAAAATTTTAATTTTCAATTGTTTAAAGCGAGCCAAAAATTAATCTTGTATATATTTCAACTATATATTATATGCACATTATGCTGGTATTATCAGCATACCAGCGTACAAACTTTTTGATCAAATAAATGTAAAAAGAATCCCCGCCGCATGGGATCCGCAGTTTAAAAATTTTAATTTTCAATTGTTTAAAGCGAGCCAAAAATTAATCTTGTATATATTTCAACTATATATTATATGCACATTATGATGGTACCATCAGCATTCCAGCGTACAAACTTTTTGATCTAATATACGTAAAATGAATACGCGCCATATGGGATTCGCGGTTAAAAAATTTTAATTTCCAAATGTTTAAAGCGAGCCAAAAATTAATCTTGTATATATTTCAACTATATATTATATGCACATTATGCTGGTATTATCAGCATACCAGCGTACAAACTTTTTGATCAAATAAACGTAAAATGAATCCCCGCCGCATGGGATCCGCAATTTAAAAATTTTAATTTTCAATTTTTAAAGCGAGCCAAAATTAATCTTGTATATATTTCAACTATATATTATATGCACATTATGATGGTACCATCAGCATTCCAGCGTACAAACTTTTTGATCTAATATACGTAAAATGAATCCGCGCCGCATGGGATCCGCAGTTTAAAAATTTTAATTTTCAATTGTTTAAAGCGAGCCAAAAATTATTCTTGTATATATTTCAACTCTACATTATATGCACATTATGATGGTACCATCAGCATACCAGCGTACAAACTTTTTGATCTAATATACGTAAAATGAATCCGCGCCGCATTGGAACCGCAGTTTAAAATTTTAATTTTCAATTGTTTAAAGCGAGCCAAAAATTAATCTTGTATATATTTCAACTATATATTATATGCACATTATGATGGTACCATCAGCATAGCAGCGTACAAACTTTTTGATCTAATATGCGTAAAATGAATCCGCGCCGTATGGGATCCGCGGTTTAATAATTGTAATTTTCAATTGCTTAAAGCGAGCCAAAAATTAATCTTGTATATATTTCAACTATGTATTATATGCACATTATGCTGGTATTATCAGCATACCAGCGTACATACTTTTAGAACTAATATACGTAAAATGAATCCGCGCCGCATGGGATCCGCAAATTAAAAATTTTAATTTTCAATTGTTTAAAGCGAGCCAAAAATTAATCTTGTATATATTTCAACTCTACATTATATGCACATTATGATGGTACCATCAGCATACCAGCGTACAAACTTTTTGATTTAATATACGTAAAATGAATCCGCGCCGTATGGGATCCGCGGTTTAAAAATTTTAATTTTCAATTGTTTAAAGCGAGCCAAAAATTGTTTTTTCATATGTTTTAACATTACATTGACTGCACATTATGATGGTACCATCAGCATACCAGCGTACAAACTTTTTGATTTAATATACGTAAAATGAATCCGCGCCGTATGGGATCCGAGGTTTAAAAATTTTAATTTTAAATTATTTAAAGCGAGCCAAAAATTATTCTTTCATATATTTTAACATTACATTGACTGCACATTATGATGGTACCATCAGCATACCAGCGTACAAACTTTTTGATCTAATATACGTAAAATGAATCCGCGCCGTATGGGATTCGCGGTTAAAAAATTTTAATTTTCAAATGTTTAAAGCGAGCCAAAAATTAATCTTGTATATATTTCAACTATATATTATATGCACATTATGATGGTACCATCAGCATTCCAGCGTACAAACTTTTTGATCTAATATACGTAAAATGAATCCGCGCCGTATGGGATCAACGGTTTAAAAATTTTAATTTTCAATTGTTTAAAGCGAGCCAAAAATTAATCTTGTACATATTTCAACTCTACATTATATGCACATTATGATGGTACCATCAGCATACCAGCGTACAAACTTTTTGATCTAATATACGTAAAATGAATCCGTGCCGCATGGGATCCGCAGTTTAACAATTTAATTTTCAATTGTTTAAAGCGAGCCAAAAATTAATCTTGTATATATTTCAACTATATATTATATGCACATTATGATGGTACCATCAGCATTCCAGCGTACAAACTTTTTGATCTAATATACGTAAAATGAATCCGCGCCGTATGGGATTCGCGGTTAAAAAATTTTAATTTTCAAATGTTTAAAGCGAGCCAAAAATTAATCTTGTATATATTTCAACTATATATTATATGCACATTATGATGGTACCATCAGCATTCCAGCGTACAAACTTTTTGATCTAATATACGTAAAATGAATCCGCGCCGTATGGGATCAACGGTTTAAAAATTTTAATTTTCAATTGTTTAAAGCGAGCCAAAAATTAATCTTGTATATATTTCAACTCTACATTATATGCACATTATGATGGTACCATCAGCATACCAGCGTACAAACTTTTTGATTTAATATACGTAAAATGAATCCGCGACGTATGGGATCCGCGGTTTAAAAATTTTAATTTTCAATTGTTTAAAGCGAGCCAAAAATTAATCTTGTATATATTTCAAGTCAACATTATATGCACATTATGATGGTACCATCAGCATACCAGCGTACAAACTTTTTGATCTAATATACGTAAAATGAATCCGCGCCGCATGGGATCCGCAGTTTAAAAATTTTAATTTTCAATTGTTTAAAGCGAGCCAAAAATTAATCTTGTATATATTTCAACTACATATTATATGCACATTATGATGGTACCATCAGCATAGCAGCGTACAAACTTTTTGATCTAATATACGTAAAATGAATCCGCGCCGCATGGGATCCGCAGTTTAAAATTTTAATTTTCAATTGTTTAAAGCGAGCCAAAAATTAATCTTGTATATATTTCAACTATATATTATATGCACATTATGATGGTACCATCAGCATAGCAGCGTACAAACTTTTTGATCTAATATACGTAAAATGAATCCGCGCCGTATGGGATCCGCGGTTTAATAATTGTAATTTTCAATTGTTTAAAGCGAGCCAAAAATTAATCTTGTATATATTTCAACTCTACATTATATGCACATTATGATGGTACCATCAGCATACCAGCGTACAAACTTTTTGATTTAATATACGTAAAATGAATCCGCGACGTATGGGATCCGCGGTTTAAAAATTTTAATTTTCAATTGTTTAAAGCGAGCCAAAAATTAATCTTGTATATATTTCAAGTCAACATTATATGCACATTATGATGGTACCATCAGCATACCAGCGTACAAACTTTTTGATCTAATATACGTAAAATGAATCCGCGCCGCATGGGATCCGCAGTTTAAAAATTTTAATTTTCAATTGTTTAAAGCGAGCCAAAAATTAATCTTGTATATATTTCAACTCTACATTATATGCACATTATGATGGTACCATCAGCATACCAGCGTACAAAATTTTGATTTAATATACGTAAAATGAATCCGCGACGTATGGGATCCGCGGTTTAAAAATTTTAATTTTCAATTGTTTAAAGCGAGCCAAAAATTAATCTTGTATATATTTCAACTATGTATTATATGCTCATTATGCTGGTATTATCAGCATACCAGCGTACATACTTTTAGATCTAATATACGTAAAATGAATCCGCGCCGTATGGGATTCGCGGTTAAAAAATTTTAATTTCCAAATGTTTAAAGCGAGCCAAAAATTAATCTTGTATATATTTCAACTATATATTATAAGCACATTATGCTGGTATTATCAGCATACCAGCGTACAAACTTTTTGATCAAATAAACGTAAAATGAATCCGCGCCGCATGGGATCCGCAGTTTAAAAATTTTAATTTTCAATTGTTTAAAGCGAGCCAAAAATTAATCTTATATATATTTCAACTACATATTATATGCACATTATGATGGTACCATCAGCATAGCAGCGTACAAACTTTTTGATCTAATATACGTAAAATGAATCCGCGCCGCATGGGATCCGCAGTTTAAAATTTTAATTTTCAATTGTTTAAAGCGAGCCAAAAATTAATCTTGTATATATTTCAACTATGTATTATATGCACATTATGCTGGTATTATCAGCATACCAGCGTACATACTTTTAGATCTAATATACGTAAAATGAATCCGCGCCGTATGGGATTCGCGGTTAAAAAATTTTAATTTCCAAATGTTTAAAGCGAGCCAAAAATTAATCTTGTATATATTTCAACTATATATTATAAGCACATTATGCTGGTATTATCAGCATACCAGCGTACAAACTTTTTGATCAAATAAACGAAAAATGAATCCGCGCCGCATGGGATCCGCAGTTTAAAAATTTTAATTTACAATTGTTTAAAGCGAGAAAAAAATTATTCTTTCATATAGTTTAACATTACATTGACTGCACATTATGATGGTACCATCAGGATACCAGCGTACTAACTTTTTGTTCTAATATACGTAAAATGAATCCGCGCCGTATGGGATCAGCGGTTTAAAAATTGTAATTTTCAATTGTTTAAAGTGAGCCAAAAATTAATCTTGTATATATTTCAACTATATATTATATGCACATTATGATGGTACCATCAGCATTCCAGCGTACAAACTTTTTGATTCAATATACGTAAATTGAATCCGCGCCGTATGGGATCCGCGGTATAAAAATTTTAATTTTCAAATGTTTAAAGCGAGCCAAAAATTAATCTTGTATATATTTCAACTCTACATTATATGCACATTATGATGGTACCATCAGCATTCCAGCGTACAAACTTTTTGATCTAATATACGTAAAATGAATCCGCGCCGCATGGGATCCGCAATTTAAAAATTTTAATTTTCAATTGTTTAAAGCGAGCCAAAAATTAATCTTGTATATATTTCAACTCTACATTATATGCACATTATGATGGTACCATCAGCATACCAGCGTACAAACTTTTTGATTTAATATACGTAAAATGAATCCGCGCCGTATGGGATCCGCGGTTTAAAAATTTTAATTTTAAATTATTTAAAGCGAGCCAAAAATTATTCTTTCATATATTTTAACATTACATTGACTGCACATTATGATGGTACTATCAGCATACCAGCGTACAATCTTTTTGATCTAATATACGTAAATTGAATCCGCGCCGTATGGGATCCGCGGTTTAAAAATTTTAATTTTCAATTGTTTATAGCGAGCCAAAAATTAATCTTGTACATATTTCAACTCTACATTATATGCACATTATGATGGTACCATCAGCATACCAGCGTACAAACTTTTTGATCTAATATACGTAAAATGAATCCGTGCCGCATGGGATCCGCAGTTTAACAATTTAATTTTCAATTGTTTAAAGCGAGCCAAAAATTAATCTTGTATATATTTCAACTATATATTATATGCACATTATGATGGTACCATCAGCATTCCAGCGTACAAACTTTTTGATCTAATATACGTAAAATGAATCCGCGCCGCATGAGATCCGCAGTTTAAAAATTTTAATTTTCAATTGTTTAAAGCGAGCCAAAAATTATTCTTGTATATATTTCAACTATATATTATATGCACATTATGATGGTACCATCAGCATTCCAGCGTACAAACTTTTTGATCTAATATACGTAAAATGAATCCGCGCCGCATGGGATCCGCGGTTTAATAATTGTAATTTTCAATTGTTTAAAGCGAGCCAAAAATTAATCTTGTATATATTTCAACTATGTATTATATGCTCATTATGCTGGTATTATCAGCATACCAGCGTACATACTTTTAGATCTAATATACGTAAAATGAATCCGCGCCGTATGGGATTCGCGGTTAAAAAATTTTAATTTCCAAATGTTTAAAGCGAGCCAAAAATTAATCTTGTATATATTTCAACTATATATTATAAGCACATTATGCTGGTATTATCAGCATACCAGCGTACAAACTTTTTGATCAAATAAACGTAAAATAAATCCGCGCCGCATGGGATCCGCAGTTTAAAAATTTTAATTTTCAATTGTTTAAAGCGAGCCAAAAATTAATCTTATATATATTTCAACTACATATTATATGCACATTATGATGGTACCATCAGCATAGCAGCGTACAAACTTTTTGATCTAATATACGTAAAATGAATCCGCGCCGCATGGGATCCGCAGTTTAAAATTTTAATTTTCAATTGTTTAAAGCGAGCCAAAAATTAATCTTGTATATATTTCAACTATGTATTATATGCACATTATGCTGGTATTATCAGCATACCAGCGTACATACTTTTAGATCTAATATACGTAAAATGAATCCGCGCCGTATGGGATTCGCGGTTAAAAAATTTTAATTTCCAAATGTTTAAAGCGAGCCAAAAATTAATCTTGTATATATTTCAACTATATATTATAAGCACATTATGCTGGTATTATCAGCATACCAGCGTACAAACTTTTTGATCAAATAAACGAAAAATGAATCCGCGCCGCATGGGATCCGCAGTTTAAAAATTTTAATTTACAATTGTTTAAAGCGAGCCAAAAATTAATCTTGTATATATTTCAACTACATATTATATGCACATTATGATGGGACCAACAGCATAGCAGCGTACAAACTTTTTGATCTAATATACGTAAAATGAATCCGCGCCGCATGGGATCCGCAGTTTAAAAATTTTAATTTTCAATTGTTTAAAGCGAGCCAAAAATTAATCTTGTATATATTTCAACTCTACATTATATGCACATTATGATGGTACCATCAGCATACCAGCGTACAAACTTTTTGATCTAATATACGTAAAATGAATCCGCGCCGCATGGGAACCGCAGTTTAAAATTTTAATTTTCAATTGTTTAAAGCGAGCCAAAAATTATTCTTTCATATAGTTTAACATTACATTGACTGCACATTATGATGGTACCATCAGGATACCAGCGTACTAACTTTTTGTTCTAATATACGTAAAATGAATCCCCGCCGCATGGGATCCGCAATTTAAAAATTTTAATTTTCAATTTTTAAAGCGAGCCAAAATTAATCTTGTATATATTTCAACTATATATTATATGCACATTATGATGGTACCATCAGCATTCCAGCGTACAAACTTTTTGATCTAATATACGTAAAATGAATCCGCGCCGCATGGGATCCGCAGTTTAAAAATTTTAATTTTCAATTGTTTAAAGCGAGTCAAAAATTATTCTTGTATATATTTCAACTCTACATTATATGCACATTATGATGGTACCATCAGCATACCAGCGTACAAACTTTTTGATCTAATATACGTAAAATGAATCCGCGCCGCATTGGAACCGCAGTTTAAAATTTTAATTTTCAATTGTTTAAAGCGAGCCAAAAATTAATCTTGTATATATTTCAACTATATATTATATGCACATTATGATGGTACCATCAGCATAGCAGCGTACAAACTTTTTGATCTAATATGCGTAAAATGAATCCGCGCCGTATGGGATCCGCGGTTTAATAATTGTAATTTTCAATTGCTTAAAGCGAGCCAAAAATTAATCTTGTATATATTTCAACTATGCATTATATGCACATTATGCTGGTATTATCAGCATACCAGCGTACATACTTTTAGATCTAATATACGTAAAATGAATCCGCGCCGCATGGGATCCGCAAATTAAAAATTTTAATTTTCAATTGTTTAAAGCGAGCCAAAAATTAATCTTGTATATATTTCAACTCTACATTATATGCACATTATGATGGTACCATCAGCATACCAGCGTACAAACTTTTTGATTTAATATACGTAAAATGAATCCGCGCCGTATGGGATCCGCGGTTTAAAAATTTTAATTTTCAATTGTTTAAAGCGAGCCAAAAATTGTTTTTTCATATGTTTTAACATTACATTGACTGCACATTATGATGGTACCATCAGCATACCAGCGTACAAACTTTTTGATTTAATATACGTAAAATGAATCCGCGCCGTATGGGATCCGCGGTTTAAAAATTTTAATTTTAAATTATTTAAAGCGAGCCAAAAATTATTCTTTCATATATTTTAACATTACATTGACTGCACATTATGATGGTACCATCAGCATACCAGCGTACAAACTTTTTGATCTAATATACGTAAAATGAATCCGCGCCGTATGGGATTCGCGGTTAAAAAATTTTAATTTTCAAATGTTTAAAGCGAGCCAAAAATTAATCTTGTATATATTTCAACTATATATTATATGCACATTATGATGGTACCATCAGCATTCCAGCGTACAAACTTTTTGATCTAATATACGTAAAATGAATCCGCGCCGTATGGGATCAACGGTTTAAAAATTTTAATTTTCAATTGTTTAAAGCGAGCCAAAAATTAATCTTGTACATATTTCAACTCTACATTATATGCACATTATGATGGTACCATCAGCATACCAGCGTACAAACTTTTTGATCTAATATACGTAAAATGAATCCGTGCCGCATGGGATCCGCAGTTTAACAATTTAATTTTCAATTGTTTAAAGCGAGCCAAAAATTAATCTTGTATATATTTCAACTATATATTATATGCACATTATGATGGTACCATCAGCATTCCAGCGTACAAACTTTTTGATCTAATATACGTAAAATGAATCCGCGCCGTATGGGATTCGCGGTTAAAAAATTTTAATTTTCAAATGTTTAAAGCGAGCCATAAATTAATCTTGTATATATTTCAACTATATATTATATGCACATTATGATGGTACCATCAGCATTCCAGCGTACAAACTTTTTGATCTAATATACGTAAAATGAATACGCGCCATATGGGATTCGCGGTTAAAAAATTTTAATTTCCAAATGTTTAAAGCGAGCCAAAAATTAATCTTGTATATATTTCAACTATATATTATATGCACATTATGCTGGTATTATCAGCATACCAGCGTACAAACTTTTTGATCAAATAAACGTAAAATGAATCCCCGCCGCATGGGATCCGCAATTTAAAAATTTTAATTTTCAATTTTTAAAGCGAGCCAAAATTAATCTTGTATATATTTCAACTATATATTATATGCACATTATGATGGTACCATCAGCATTCCAGCGTACAAACTTTTTGATCTAATATACGTAAAATGAATCCGCGCCGCATGGGATCCGCAGTTTAAAAATTTTAATTTTCAATTGTTTAAAGCGAGCCAAAAATTATTCTTGTATATATTTCAACTCTACATTATATGCACATTATGATGGTACCATCAGCATACCAGCGTACAAACTTTTTGATCTAATATACGTAAAATGAATCCGCGCCGCATTGGAACCGCAGTTTAAAATTTTAATTTTCAATTGTTTAAAGCGAGCCAAAAATTAATCTTGTATATATTTCAACTATATATTATATGCACATTATGATGGTACCATCAGCATAGCAGCGTACAAACTTTTTGATCTAATATGCGTAAAATGAATCCGCGCCGTATGGGATCCGCGGTTTAATAATTGTAATTTTCAATTGCTTAAAGCGAGCCAAAAATTAATCTTGTATATATTTCAACTATGCATTATATGCACATTATGCTGGTATTATCAGCATACCAGCGTACATACTTTTAGATCTAATATACGTAAAATGAATCCGCGCCGCATGGGATCCGCAAATTAAAAATTTTAATTTTCAATTGTTTAAAGCGAGCCAAAAATTAATCTTGTATATATTTCAACTCTACATTATATGCACATTATGATGGTACCATCAGCATACCAGCGTACAAACTTTTTGATTTAATATACGTAAAATGAATCCGCGCCGTATGGGATCCGCGGTTTAAAAATTTTAATTTTCAATTGTTTAAAGCGAGCCAAAAATTGTTTTTTCATATGTTTTAACATTACATTGACTGCACATTATGATGGTACCATCAGCATACCAGCGTACAAACTTTTTGATTTAATATACGTAAAATGAATCCGCGCCTTATGGGATCCGCGGTTTAAAAATTTTAATTTTAAATTATTTAAAGCGAGCCAAAAATTATTCTTTCATATATTTTAACATTACATTGACTGCACATTATGATGGTACCATCAGCATACCAGCGTACAAACTTTTTGATCTAATATACGTAAAATGAATCCGCGCCGTATGGGATTCGCGGTTAAAAAATTTTAATTTTCAAATGTTTAAAGCGAGCCAAAAATTAATCTTGTATATATTTCAACTATATATTATATGCACATTATGATGGTACCATCAGCATTCCAGCGTACAAACTTTTTGATCTAATATACGTAAAATGAATCCGCGCCGTATGGGATCAACGGTTTAAAAATTTTAATTTTCAATTGTTTAAAGCGAGCCAAAAATTAATCTTGTACATATTTCAACTCTACATTATATGCACATTATGATGGTACCATCAGCATACCAGCGTACAAACTTTTTGATCTAATATACGTAAAATGAATCCGTGCCGCATGGGATCCGCAGTTTAACAATTTAATTTTCAATTGTTTAAAGCGAGCCAAAAATTAATCTTGTATATATTTCAACTATATATTATATGCACATTATGATGGTACCATCAGCATTCCAGCGTACAAACTTTTTGATCTAATATACGTAAAATGAATCCGCGCCGTATGGGATTCGCGGTTAAAAAATTTTAATTTTCAAATGTTTAAAGCGAGCCAAAAATTAATCTTGTATATATTTCAACTATATATTATATGCACATTATGATGGTACCATCAGCATTCCAGCGTACAAACTTTTTGATCTAATATACGTAAAATGAATCCGCGCCGTATGGGATCAACGGTTTAAAAATTTTAATTTTCAATTGTTTAAAGCGAGCCAAAAATTAATCTTGTATATATTTCAACTCTACATTATATGCACATTATGATGGTACCATCAGCATACCAGCGTACAAACTTTTTGATTTAATATACGTAAAATGAATCCGCGACGTATGGGATCCGCGGTTTAAAAATTTTAATTTTCAATTGTTTAAAGCGAGCCAAAAATTAATCTTGTATATATTTCAAGTCAACATTATATGCACATTATGATGGTACCATCAGCATACCAGCGTACAAACTTTTTGATCTAATATACGTAAAATGAATCCGCGCCGCATGGGATCCGCAGTTTAAAAATTTTAATTTTCAATTGTTTAAAGCGAGCCAAAAATTAATCTTGTATATATTTCAACTACATATTATATGCACATTATGATGGTACCATCAGCATAGCAGCGTACAAACTTTTTGATCTAATATACGTAAAATGAATCCGCGCCGCATGGGATCCGCAGTTTAAAATTTTAATTTTCAATTGTTTAAAGCGAGCCAAAAATTAATCTTGTATATATTTCAACTATATATTATATGCACATTATGATGGTACCATCAGCATAGCAGCGTACAAACTTTTTGATCTAATATACGTAAAATGAATCCGCGCCGTATGGGATCCGCGGTTTAATAATTGTAATTTTCAATTGTTTAAAGCGAGCCAAAAATTAATCTTGTATATATTTCAACTCTACATTATATGCACATTATGATGGTACCATCAGCATACCAGCGTACAAACTTTTTGATCTAATATACGTAAAATGAATCCGCGCCGTATGGGATTCGCGGTTAAAAAATTTTAATTTTCAAATGTTTAAAGCGAGCCAAAAATTAATCTTGTATATATTTCAACTATATATTATATGCACATTATGATGGTACCATCAGCATTCCAGCGTACAAACTTTTTGATCTAATATACGTAAAATGAATCCGCGCCGTATGGGATCAACGGTTTAAAAATTTTAATTTTCAATTGTTTAAAGCGAGCCAAAAATTAATCTTGTATATATTTCAACTCTACATTATATGCACATTATGATGGTACCATCAGCATACCAGCGTACAAACTTTTTGATCTAATATACGTAAAATGAATCCGCGCCGCATGGGAACCGCAGTTTAAAATTTTAATTTTCAATTGTTTAAAGCGAGCCAAAAATTATTCTTTCATATATTTTAACATTACATTGACTGCACATTATGATGGTACCATCAGCATACCAGCGTACAAACTTTTTGATCTAATATACGTAAAATGAATCAGCGCCGTATGGGATTCGCGGTTAAAAAATTTTATTTTCAAATGTTTAAAGCGAGCCAAAAATTAATCTTGTATATATTTCAACTCTACATTATATGCACATTATGATGGTACCATCAGCATACCAGCGTACAAACTTTTTGATTTAATATACGTAAAATGAATCCGCGACGTATGGGATCCGCGGTTTAAAAATTTTAATTTTCAATTGTTTAAAGCGAGCCAAAAATTAATCTTGTATATATTTCAAGTCAACATTATATGCACATTATGATGGTACCATCAGCATACCAGCGTACAAACTTTTTGATCTAATATACGTAAAATGAATCCGCGCCGCATGGGATCCGCAGTTTAAAAATTTTAATTTTCAATTGTTTAAAGCGAGCCAAAAATTAATCTTGTATATATTTCAACTCTACATTATATGCACATTATGATGGTACCATCAGCATACCAGCGTACAAAATTTTGATTTAATATACGTAAAATTAATCCGCGACGTATGGGATCCGCGGTTTAAAAATTTTAATTTTCAATTGTTTAAAGCGAGCCAAAAATTAATCTTGTATATATTTCAAGTCTACATTATATGCACATTATGATGATACCATCAGCATACCAGCGTACAAACTTTTTGATCTAATATACGTAAAATGAATCCGCGCCGCATGGGATCCGCATTTTAAAAATTTTAATTTTCAATTGTTTAAAGCGAGCCAAAAATTAATCTTGTATATATTTCAACTATATATTATATGCACATTATGATGGTACCATCAGCATTCCAGCGTACAAACTTTTTGATCTAATATATGTAAAATGAATCCGCGCCGCATGGGATCCGCAATTTAAAAATTTTAATTTACAATTGTTTAAAGCGAGCCAAAAATTATTCTTGTATATATTTCAACTATATATTATATGCACATTATGATGGTACCATTAGCATAGCAGCGTACAAACTTTTTGATCTAATATACGTAAAATGAATCCGCGCCGCATGGGATCCGCAGTTTAAAAATTTTAATTTTGAATTGTTTAAAGGGAGCCAAAAATTAATCTTGTATATATTTCAACTACATATTATATGCACATTATGATGGTACCATCAGCATAGCAGCGTACAAACTTTTTGATCTAATATACGTAAAATGAATCCGCGCCGCATGGGATCCGCAGTTTAAAAATTTTAATTTTCAATCGTTTAAAGCGAGCCAAAAATTATTCTTGTATATATTTCAACTATATATTATATGCACATTATGATGGTACCATCAGCATTCCAGCGTACAAACTTTTTGATCTAATATACGTAAAATGAATCCGCGCCGCATTGGAACCGCAGTTTAAAATTTTAATTTTCAATTGTTTAAAGCGAGCCAAAAATTAATCTTGTATATATTTCAACTATATATTATATGCACATTATGATGGTACCATCAGCATAGCAGCGTACAAACTTTTTGATCTAATATGCGTAAAATGAATCCGCGCCGTATGGGATCCGCGGTTTAATAATTGTAATTTTCAATTGCTTAAAGCGAGCCAAAAATTAATCTTGTATATATTTCAACTATATATTATATGCACATTATGATGGTACCATCAGCATTCCAGCGTACAAACTTTTTGATCTAATATACGTAAAATGAATCCGCGCCGTATGGGATTCGCGGTTAAAAATTTTAATTTCCAAATGTTTAAAGCGAGCCAAAAATTAATCTTGTATATATTTCAACTATATATTATATGCACATTATGCTGGTATTATCAGCATACCAGCGTACAAACTTTTTGATCAAATAAACGTAAAATGAATCCCCGCCGCATGGGATCCGCAATTTAAAAATTTTAATTTTCAATTTTTAAAGCGAGCCAAAAATTAATCTTGTATATATTTCAACTATATATTATATGCACATTATGATGGTACCATCAGCATTCCAGCGTACAAACTTTTTGATCTAATATACGTAAAATGAATCCGCGCCGCATGGGATCCGCAGTTTAAAAATTTTAATTTTCAATTGTTTAAAGCGAGCCAAAAATTAATCTTGTATATATTTCAACTATATATTATATGCACATTATGATTGTACCATCAGCATTCCAGCGTACAAACTTTTTGATCTAATATACGTAAAATGAATCCGCGCCGCATGGGATCCGCAGTTTAAAAATTTTAATTTTCAATTGTTTAAAGCGAGCCAAAAATTATTCTTGTATATATTTCAACTATATATTATATGCACATTATGATGGTACCATTAGCATAGCAGCGTACAAACTTTTTGATCTAATATACGTAAAATGAATCCGCGCCGTATGGGATCCGCGGTTTAAAAATTTTAATTTTCAATTGTTTAAAGCGAGCCAAAAATTATTCTTTCATATGTTTTAACATTACATTGACTGCACATTATGATGGTACCATCAGCATACCAGCGTACAAACTTTTTGATTTAATATACGTAAAATGAATCCGCGCCGTATGTGATTCGCGGTTTAAAAATTTTAATTTTAAATTATTTAAAGCGAGCCAAAAATTATTCTTTCATATATTTTAACATTACATTGACTGCACATTATGATGGTACTATCAGCATACCAGCGTACAATCTTTTTGATCTAATATACGTAAATTGAATCCGCGCCGTATGGGATCCGCGGTTTAAAAATTTTAATTTTCACTTGTTTATAGCGAGCCAAAAAATAATCTTGTATATATTTCAACTATATATTATATGCACATTATGATGGTATCATCAGCATACCAGCGTACAAACTTTTTGATCTATTATACGTAAAATGAATCCGCGCCGTATGGGATCCGCGGTTTAAAAATTGTAATTTTCAATTGTTTAATGCGAGCCAAAAATTATTCCTTCATATATTTTAACATTACATTGACTGCACATTATGATGGTACCATCAGCATACCAGCGTACAAACTTTTCGATGTAACAAGCGCTCGCTATTCGCGCGTTATTTATTGATTTGATTGAAAAAGATTGATATGTATATATAACGTTGTTTTAACTTGATTAATATTTTTTGACAGAAGTCATCTGATTAAAGCGTTAATTTGCTAAATACATTTTAAAATGAAAATATGTTACATCATAATAAAATAATAATATTTTACAGAAAGAATTTTCTTTTAGAATTTGATTTAAAATTTAAGACTTTGAATAGACTTTTAAAACACGTGCAAATAAAATGTTTTACGACTTATACAGTCCTTAATTTTCGCAAAAAACGTTTAAACTTTGAATTCAAAAAATAAGGTTTGTGTAAGTCGTAGAACATTTTATGAGGACTCATTTTGTTTGTCTTGAAGAAATCTTTAAAAGATCGTTTGTAGTTCGTCTTGTAGAGATCTTTAAAAGAACGTTTAAACTTGAAAAGATATAGGCCTCTATAAAGCCCAGAACATTTTCTGTCGGCTCATTTTGTAGGTCTTGAAGAAATCTTTTAAATATCTCTTCTATACAGCCTAGAACAAAAAATGTTCTATTAGGCTTTATAGAGGCCTTAATCTTTTCAAGTTTAAACGTTTATCGGGCAAATTCAGCAAACTATAAAATTAAAATAGCAATATGTTGTGAATAATATGTTGTAATACCTTATCCTCGATTAATATTTTTGTTACAGAAATCAGCTGATTAAAACGTGAATTTGCTAATTAATTTTTAAAATAAGAATATATGTTATAACATTTAAAATAATAATGTTTTCAAATAATGTATATTATAATTCTTTAAACTCGATTAATATTTATGACAGCTATCAGCTGATTTCTGTCAAAAAATATTAATCGCAGATAAAGCATTATAACATATTATTTATAAAATTATTATTTTAGTTTTTATAACATATTTTTATTTTAAAATTTAATTAGCAATGTAATACTTTAATCATCTGATTTCTGCCAAAAAATATTAATCAAGTTTAAACAAACTTTATATAAAAACATCATTCTTTTTTATATAAAATCGATGAATGGTGTAGCGCGCGCTTGTTGTTCTAGTTCTTTTTTGAAAAAGACATATTCAGTCGATTCTCGCAAGTATTGTTGCCTCTTTTCCGCGAAAATATTTATCAAGTTTAAAATATTATAACATATTATTTAAAACATATTATTATTTTATTTAATTTTATTTTGGTCTAACTGTCAAACTGCTAACTGCTAACCCTCGCGATGACAGCCTTTCGATGCTACGAATATAACACACAACGCAAATCGACAGAGAGCCAATCAGCATTGCGGAAAAGAGGCAACAATACACTTCGAGACTTTCGAGATGACTTCGATACATTCGAGTGGACTGCGATACATTCGAGAATCGACTTAACATGCCTTTTTTAAAGAAAGGGTTCGATCGTATTAGGTATTTGTTTTCAGATCGCCGTACGTGATAACCAAAATTTTTCGCGATCGAGAAAATTAACGGCTATACTTGAGCATATCAAAGCTATAGGTTGTGACGCGTATGTTATTCTATTTGCTAATGGTCTGTTAGCGTCGCGATTCTTGCAATATGCCGAAAGGTAAGCAATCAAGGAACAAGACGAGCAGATCTATACTAACAATTTATTACATAAAAAGTATTGAGATAAGATAATCGAAAAATGAATATTTTATGAGACATTTCAAAGTTTATGTAACATTATGTCAAATTAAAGTATTGTATAAAGTATCTCGTAAACTATTCACTTTTTGGTCCTACCTTATTATAACTGTTTATGTTAAATATTGCGGCAAATCGATTTATATAAAAATTTAGGGTAATTCCATTAAAAAAAGAAAAAAAAGAAACTAGATTGACCTTCAAACGACCTTGAAAAATGATCTTAGTTGAAATTCAAGATTATCAACTTTTTTACCCTCAAAACCAAATAACTTTTATTCGAAAAATTATTTTCTAAAACGCGATGTTTTTTTTATATATATTTAAGCATATTTTTTAAATAGGAATACTTTATATATGATAAATATATGTATATAATTGCAATTTTTTGGAGTTTTTTCCGCATTTTTTTTACGTCGCATTCAATTTCAGAGAACGTTTGATTAACACGCGCGGTTACTTTTTACTTCTGCACGATAATCGGCTCTTTAGACCGGAATTGCACTATATCTGGAATCGAATCATTAACGTGGTGTTTATACGGCGATACAACACGTACAAATACCGTTCCGGTGAACGAATTGCCACTGAGCGAATCGATCTCAACACCGTTTACTATCCATCGCCTACGAAAGATTTCACGGCGATTAAGTACATCGACACATGGCGTGATGGCAAATTACGTTACGGTAACGATCACTATGTGTCGAAAACCACGGATCTTCATGACAACAGTTTGCGGTTAGTACATGAGTAATATTATGATATATTATTTTCTCTCTGAGATGGAAATCCAAGAAAAAGAGAAAATGAAAATTAACATATTCTTTAATTTGTTTTTTCAATAGATGAATTTAAAGATAAATTTAAGATAAATTTAGCACAGACTTTAGGAATTAAATATATTTTAAGAATAAAATATCCATGTATATCGATTTTTTAAAATATATATATAGCATATTTAAAAGCGAAATATTATAGAAGATAATTATTTTAATTCTCTATAGAAGAAATTTATTAATTCTAGCAGAATTTTGCATTTTTACATTTCTAAATATTTTGTTATAATTGGAGTGGAAATTGTAATTGTTTCAATGTATTACAATGTTAATTTAATTTTTGACTAAAATTTGCAGAGTTGCAATTTTTGAACATATACCAGCTGTGACAGAAGCATCACGAAATCACTATCAAGAAGGCACAGTTGCAGATTCTAAGGCTTTGGGTATCGAATTTGAAGTACGTATTAAAATCACAGAAGAAGACTGGAGCATTACAATAAATAAATACAAAAGGAAAATAAAAATTTTTATAAAAATAAAATTAATGTTAAATAAATAAATTAAAATAATATAATTTAATTAAAAATTAAGATAAGAGAGAGATAATATAATCTTATAAAAAAATATATTAAAATAAATTAAACAACGTATTAAATATTAGTTTTGTTTGGATTGCACAGTAGCACAAATCAAAATTTAAAAATAAGTAAGTTTTTACTTAATAGAATTTCAAAAATAATTTCAAGTACGCACAGATAAATATAAAAGTATTTTTCTTCAATCTTTTTTTTATCATTTCTTTGTTATGCTATTACAGAATTAACGTTTTAGAAATTGGAATCGAGAGATTTATTTATATTGTTTCAGTTAATCCGAATCATAGCAAAGGCAATGAATTTTAAAGCGAACTATTATATGCCCTTTAATATCGCGAGCGACAAATGGGGTAAAGCAGGAGAAAATGATAGTTATACAGGTCTCCTTGGCGAAGCGATCAATGGAAACGCTGATTTCTATCTCGGAGATCTGCATTATACAATACATAATCTAAATTACTTTGATCTATCCACGCCATACAATACGGAATGTCTCACTTTTTTAACACCGGAATCGCTGACCGATAATTCGTGGAAATTATTGATATTGCCTTTCAGGTACGTAGATATACATATATATGTAATATAATTAATAATAATAATTATGTAATGTTGTGGAAAATTATTTTTTTGAAAACTATAAAAGAAGACTGGAGCATTACATTAAATAAAAACTAAAAAAGAGAAATTTTACAAAAATAAAAATATAAATTTATTTCAATATTATGTTTTTTAAATTTTATTTAATATTATTTATAATATTATATTATTATTATATTAATGAGAATTTAAATTTTAAAAAAGGGTTTCAGAGCTTGAAATCTCTACTTTTGAAAAATCACAGCTCTTTTTCACTTTCTTCAATTTTTATTTTTTATATACAAAAAACGACGAACTTAACAAAATGGAAAATTTTGTTTTCACTTTGTAGACGTGTGTCGCATGCACAAAAAGATTTCAAAAAATGTTTTGACTTTTTTACGTTAAAGCCTGATATGTTTTCCCTACAAAATCGTTTTTTAAAATTTAAATTTTGATTTTTCCTTATCAAAAGTAATCGAGAATTGAAGAGAAAGTGATCATTTTCACTTTGATTGCTCATAACTTCGTTAAAAATCATTGTACAGCAATTTTAAAACTGGATCTAATCTAAACTATCTTGTATACGACATGTCTACAAAGTGATAAGAACATTTTTTATTTTGTCAAGTTCGTCGTTTCCTGTATGTAAAAATTAAGTACCAGAAGAAAATGAAAAACAGTTGTGACTTTTTAAAAGTAGAGATTTCACAAGCTTTGAAACCCTTTTTCAAAATTTAAATTCTCATTTTTTGAAACAATGTTAGTTATTTAAAATTTGCTTATTTTTTAGACAATTTTTTAAAATTCTTTATATAATTATTGTGCAAAGTGTATTATTTAATTTATGTGTTAATATTATATTTTAATTTATTTAAATTTATGTTAAATAAATAAGTTTAATAAAATTTAATAAAATTAAGTAAAATTTAATTAAAAATAATTTTTTTTGTTAAAAAAAGAAGGGTCAGCAGCGCTTGATTAATATAATAATATTATTCGTCGCGGCGGAACTTTACGTTCAGAGTTGCAACTTTTGCAGGCTGAATGCATGGATAGCGGTCATTTGCACCCTGTTGATAAGCGGCGGAGGCCTCCACGTGTTCGCGTTAGTCTACCAGAAATACATAGGCTCGCATGCGCGTCCTAAATTAGACGAGGCGAACGCGTACGACAGTACAAAGAGTCTGTATCTGTTCACTGAATTCCAGAACAGCATGCTGTACACATACGGTATGTTGCTTCAGGTGTCCTTGCCGCGCTTGCCGAACAGCTGGACCGTGAGAATCTTCATCGGTTGGTGGTGGATTTACAGCATCCTGGTGACGGTCATTTATCGCGCTAGTATGACGGCCACTCTCTCGCATCCCGTCGCCATGTATAGTATACATTACACAATTGAAAAATTTGTGTTTTTAACAGATATCTAGTGTTGTTCTTAGATGATTTTAAAATTAGCTAGATAAAGATGAGAGATGAAAATATGTAAATTTATCTTACAATTAAATAAAATAAAGATAATTTTATTTTAAATATATGTAGATAAAAGATAAAATTATATGGTGGTTCATCTAGATAACTTCCAGATAATATTATTTTTAAGACCGGTTATGTAAACATAATTATAAAAACTTGTAAATTATATAAGGTGGGATATAAAAATATATTCATATACTTTTATTTATAAATTTTTATCGCTTACTGTGCTTAAGTTCTACTACTTAAGTATTTTTATGTGCTATGACTCTAAACCAAATTATCTAAACATTCGTCTAGATAATTTAGCAAAGATAACTTTTTCACTTTTTTCATCACTTTTTTCATTTTAGATGCAGATATAGATAATACATATATTTTTATTATCTATATAAAGATAAGATAATGCCAAAATTTCATCTAGATGATCATCTATATAATTTTATTTAGATAACAGCAAACACTGCAGATATCGCATGTCCCAAACGGTTCACAGAAATGTTTGTGTTAATTTAACATAATACGGATATGTTAAATGGTGACACGAATACTGTGTTAATATTTTAACAGAAAAAAAGTGCAAACTTTAAGTAATTTAAAATAAATTTTGTGTAAAATGAACATAGTTTTAATGTAAAAATTAACTAAAAAAATGTTAATTTTACATTTTATCATCCCTACTTATGTATATTATAGAATACAATCAACATTTTTTTCTGTAAATTTTAACAGACAAATCTTGTTATTAATAATACGGAACATATTTATTATGTAAAATTAAACATAGATCCACATTGTGTTATTTTTACACTTTTTCTAGTTGTTCTAATAATTTAAAATTTGAGTTCAATTAACACAACAGCAACATGTTAAATTAACACATAAATGTGTTAAATATTTAACAGAAAAATTTTAACGAGGACCTTTTTTAACGCGAAAACACAAATTTTTAAATTATATATACAGGATATAGAGGGTGTCCTATTTTAATAATATGTTGTCTAATATTGCTGAAACTGTAGTTATAACGAGAAAATATTTTATACAAAAGTTAAAAGAATTTGAGAGGGAAAAAGTTGAAAGGGGGGGGGGGATATAGCTGTTAGTTGCAAATTATATATACTTTTTAAAAAACTATGCGTTTTCTTTATACCAATGATTCCCCTCATTATTTTGTGCATGAAAGTATTGAAATAAGATAATCGGAAAATGAATATTTTATGAGATTTCATAGTTTATGTAAAATTATGTAATATTATGTTAAAATTATATGTAACATTAAAGTATAAAATATCTTTATTTTATATTTTAATTTGACATAATTTTACATAAATTATGAAAAATATCTGGTAAATATTCATTTTTCGATGATTTTACCTCAATATTTTTATGCATAAAATAATGAAAGGAATTAATTGATGTAAGGAAAATACATAATAATTTTTTTAGTAAAAAAATATGTGTAATTTGCACTACCAGCTATATATTTTTCGTTTTTATTAAAACCAGAATTCCTGGACTCGCAAGGTTTTTCAAAGTTGTCAGATATCATATATTTCTAATAAAGTATTTCTCGGATATTTCGATTTAATAATAAAAATCTCTATTTTATTTTCTTTGGTGCTTAATGCTATTTACTTATCCATTACGGCAGAGTAACTATCGATACTTTGGCGCAGCTGACAAGATTGTCGCTGGCGGTAGGAGGATGGAATGAGGAAAGCAAGGAGTTTTTCCTCGCTTCTTCAGACCCGCATAGTCAGGAAATCGGCAATAAGTTTGAGCTGATCGAAAACGAGGAGGACGCCGTCGACCGGGTGGCCAACGGGACCTTCTGCTATTACGAGAACTCGTACTTATTGCGATACATTCGCGGAAAACGGATATTCGAGGAGGAGAACGATCGAAGGAACAAAAGCGAAAGAGACATCGGATCGGCAGTAAAGTATAATCTGCATATTATGGAGGAATGCGCCGTCCATACGCCGATCGCGTTAGGCCTGGAAAAGAATTCTCCCTTGAAACCTCACATGGATTTATGGGTATTTTTCATTTGATATTTGATGATATTAAGGCTCCTGGCTCCTTGCCGACCATGTCGAAATCGTGACGTCAGAGGCGAGAAAACACACGCTAAAATTTCTTAGATGCCATTTCGAAATAAAAAAATATTTCGATGAAACAGCACTTCAGATGGCTTTAGCACACTCTTAAAAAACCCCGAAAACTATCCTTTCCCCTTTATAATCAATCAACAGCTGTAAAATGTAATATTATGAAGCCCAGTCCGTCTGGTCTTTGCACATGCGCAGTCATTCCGCATGTCAAAAGTCTGATATCTCGATCATTTTACAGATGTTGATTGATTATAAAGGGAAAAGGATAGTTTTCGGGGGTTTTTAAGAGTGTGCTAAAGCCATCTGAAGTGCTATTTAATCGAAATATCTTTTCATTAAAAAATGGCATCTAAGAATTTTCAGCGTGTGCTTTCTCGCCTCTGACGTCACAATCCAATATGGCCGCAGGAGCCTTAATTGGTGAAGGTTAATTAACTATGTGGAGGATTGATTTTTTTAAGTGTGCGAAAAATGTGCTAATAAGCAGTACAAATAAGCTACAAATATATGACGTTCTTATTTTTAGCAACAAATCTGGCGAGAGAAAATTAGTAATTTATTTTTATTCTATTAAAATTGTATTTAGTATAACGAGCTATTTTTTAAAATCGATAACAAGTTACTTTTATAAAAGTATACCATTCACTTTCTCGACCCTGTTAATGGCTTAATGAAGAATATCTTCTTTATTACTTTTTTGTTCGAACAAGCACAGTTTTTCGTACATCAGAGATTTATTTAGCATGAAATTCTCATATATATTCTAGGTGAGACGGATGACGGAAATTGGTTTAGTGCAAAAATGGCTGAGCGACGTCATGGAATGGGCCAAGATTAACGAATCTCGGCAAAAATCGGAGTCTGAAGCAGCTCTGATGAATCTGCGCAAATTGTATGGCGCTCTTATTGCCCTGGGAATCGGTTATTTTCTCGGCTTCATAGCTTTATTTAGCGAAATAATATATTGGAGATACGTTGTCCTGAAAGATCCCAAGTACGATAAATATCATTTGGATATATTCTATCAGAACGACAATAGATCTAAGACTTAAGCAACAAGTTTTACTTTTATTCTGTAATGTAACGAAAATAATATTAAAAAGAATATAAAGAAAAGATTCGTAAAATATTTCTTTTAATAGCAGTAAAATATATATTATTATCGCACACAAAACAAAATATTAAATATAGTAATACATTTTTTTTTACAAATTAGATAAATTTATCGTGATCAGATATTGAGACATATTTAAATCGTTCAATGTTGAGAGAGCTTAATTAAAAAAAAGATTTGATATTTATGATATAAAAAATGCACTATTAATTTAATAACGTTCAATTATCTCGATTTATCTTTCATAGATAATTGCGTACATGTATGTACATATATATATATTTAATACAGTATTATATACAGGGTTGGGAAAGTTATTTTATAAAAGTAACTCGTTACCGTTACCGTTATTTTTTCTAAAAAGTAACTCGTTACCGTTACTCGTTACTAATTTTAAAAAGTAACTTGTTACCGTTACCGTTACTTAAAACGTAACGGGTCGTTACAATTTTCATTACTTTTTTTAAAATAATTTTATAAATATTTTTATAAGTTTATAAATTTTATAAAATTTTTTAAAATTATTTTATAAATAAATATTTTTTATAATAGATGTATGTTAGGTTGTTCCACATAAAATGTTTGCAATGTAAACTTTTTAAAACTTTTTTGTCAATAAAAATTTTTATATATTTGTACATGTTTTATATATCTTTATATTTTGAAATTCAAAATTTGCCTTTTTATATCTAATTTTATTCTTTAATTTAATTAGTTTTGAATGTATTTTTTTCAACAGTTTTTTTAGTATAAATAAACGTGACTTTTGCGTGCTTTTTTTGTATGAGTAGAAAAGCAGCCATAATATTGCAGTAGCCGCTCGAAATATTAACGCTGCATTCGGCGAGAACTCTGTCAACAAACGCACCAGTATAAAAAATTTAAATTTGAAAATGAAAGCCTTATAAATGACGATCGTGGACCTGATGAGACTATCGTTGATGACATTAAAGGTTGAGGCATTAAAGATCGAAGCGGATCAACGTCAAACTGTTAGAAATGCGTAATACGGTTCTTACTTTGATTAATAAAGTTAAGTCTGAAAAATATTGTTTCTTTAAATTTGTTATTAAAAATATTTAAAAATAACTAATTAAAAATTATCCGATTTATGTCTTGTTTGGTGTCATTTTAAGCAAAAATCTCATTAATCCATTATAATTATTTTTAAGTCGATTAAATGCAAAATTCAAAAATTTTATTTTCTATATAGTAACATGACATATAATATGAAAGATTATATTTAAAGAAAGTCTCGCGAGGGTGACTTCGGAACTCTTTGATGATGCGTCATCTCGCTCGCTCTTTGTTCGTTCTCACTTTCGCTTCGACGACATGGGGAACCTTTCCTTATCTATAATAATTCACGCAAATGTATATAAACATCTTATACATAAAAACTGAAATTTTTAATTTACATTTTATCGGATCGAAAATAATTTTAATGGATTAGTGAAATTTTTTCTTCAAGAGATTTTTGTAATATTATAATTATATTTTTATTGTTTTAATTATCTCTATATATTTATATATAAATTTGTATATAACTTTTAATACATCGGTGCACATTAATATATATCCAACTGAACGTAATAAATAAATATTATTTAATAAATTAAAAATAAATTAATTAAATATTAAAAAAAAATAATTAATAATAAAAAGCTATATAAAGCAGGAGCATAATTTGTTATTGCTTAAAATGCTTGATATTTTTGTTCCAGGAATAAAAAAAAGTAAAGCGATTAATTGTAGATGTCTTTTACATTACAATTAATTAAGAATAAAATTGATTTAAGAATTTATTTTTTATTGCAGATATACGCGTATATGCATAAAAATATTTGAATAACTTATCGTTGTCCATAATGTATATTAAAACAAAACATCACGCGCAGCCAGTGTTTGCTGTTATCTAAATAAAATTATATAGATGATCATCTAGATGAAATTTTGGCGTTATCTTATCTTTATATAGATAATAAAAAAATGTATTATCTATATCTGCATCTTAGATAAAAAAAAGTGTTATCTTTACTAAATTATCTAAAATAATATTCAAATAATTTGGTTTAGTTTCATAGCACATGAAAATATTTTAAGTAATAGAACTTGAGCAGTAAACGATAAAAACTTATAAATAAAACTATAAATATATTTTTATATCTATAATTTTCATTTTTTTATTTTACATTACATTTTTATTTATTTACATTTTTTAACTGTTTACATTTAAAAATAATATTATCTGGAAGTTATCTAGATGAATCGTCATATAATTTTATCTTTTATCTAGATATATATTTAAGGCTCCTGGCTCCTTTCCGACCATGTCGAAATCGTGACGTCAGAGGCGAGAAAACACACGTTAAAATTTCTTAGATGCCATTTCAAAATAAAAAAATATTTCGATGAAACAGCACTTCAGATGGCTTTAGCACACTCTTAAAAAACCCCGAAAACTATCCTTTCCCCTTTATAATCAATCGACAGCTGTAAAATGTAATATTATGAAACCCAGTCCGTCTGGTCTTTGCACATGCGCAGTCATTCCGCATGTCAAAGTCTGATATCTCGATCATTTTACAGATGTTGATTGATTATAAAGGGAAAAGGATAGTTTTCGGGGTTTTTAAGAGTGTGCTAAAGCCATCTGAAGTGCTGTTTAATCGAAATATCTTTTCATTAAAAAATGGCATCTAAGAATTTTCAGCGTGTGCTTTCTCGCCTCTGACGTCACAATCCAATATGGCCGCGGTGAGCACCCAGGAGCCTTAAAATAAAATTATCTACATCTTATCTAAGATGAATTTACATACTTTTATCTCATCTTTATCTAGCTAATTTTAAAATCATCTAAGCACAACACTGCGCGCAGCTAATAAAGTCAAATAAATCAATATTTATATATTTTTTATGGAGAGCTTATTAGATTCACAATCGTGGATCTAGCACAGACATGAACCAATCTCAGTCGTTTTACCGTGGCACCGAAAAGTGGTTCTGGCTACGTAGTACGTAGTTCCGCCGGCTCTAAAATGGATCCAGTTAGCGCCACTGTACCAGCTAGAAAAACTGTTTGACGAAAAATAAGGTTAAATTAAGATTTAATATATATTAAAATATATGTTAATATCAGCATAAATAATTAAATACATTTTACGCATGCGCATTATTCTTACATTCGAAATTATTTTTCTCGAAAGCTAAGCGACCGATTAAAATATTCTATATTTGTATCTAACCTAACCTAACCTAACCCTAACCTAACTTTTATGCCGGTTTTGTAAATTATATTCGCAGAATTATATATGTATGTATTTTATTAATAACTGTTAAATATAGAATTTATATTACTCTACGAAATTCATATTTATTTATATTACTAATAGTATTACTAGCGATGCAGCCTGCATTAATTTCATACATCATACAGTGTAATTAATTTATTTTTACATTTCTGAAGATTAAAGAAATATACGTCAACGGTGACATGGAGAGAAAAGAAGAGGTTGAAAAACATGATGATGGGGAGGAAATGGCAAAGAATGCTGTCTTAGTACCCAGCACTTCTCTACCAGCTGATACAGCTACGGTAAAAGGTCTTTATTTTTGTATATTTCTCCAGTAATAGTTATTATTACTATTATTCATTATTCACACATTTTTATATCATTATATAAATGATAATAGTAATAAAATTTTATGTACATATATAGGCTATGATTTTAATAAAGGACTCGATTATCATGAATTATTTAAGACCATGAAACATTGTGGATTCCAAGCTACAAATTTTGCACTAGCGATTGAAGAAGTGAATAAAATGCTGCATCAAAGGAATGTACCTCTCACGGAGGATCAGATTGACCAGCTAGAAGAGGATGAATTCATTAAAAGAAAATCTCATTGTACGATATTTCTGGGCTATACATCAAATATGGTGTCTAGTGGCATCAGGGAAATTATAAGATTTCTCGTACAACATAAATTGGTAGATCATGCATTCAAGATTCATGCTTCTTATTCTTAGTGTCCTGTGTACTTAATGATTTTGAACTGTATGTTTGTAGGTAGATTGTCTCGTTACTACAGCAGGTGGAGTGGAAGAGGATATTATAAAATGTTTAGCGCCCACATATATTGGCAGCTTTAATTTGGATGATAGGCAGCTTCGAGAGAAAGGACTTAACAGAATTGGAAATTTATTAGTACCGAATAACAATTATTGCTTATTTGAGGATTGGGTGATGCCGAAGTTAGATGCAATGCTGGCTGAGCAGAAAGAGAAGGTATATAAAATGTTATTATATTCATATGGAAACTATAGATAGAGAGAAATATGTGCTTTTACCGAGTTGTACTTTAGGGCACTTTATGGACGCCATCCAAGGTGATAGCAAAACTTGGCGAGGAGATCGATCATGCAGATTCAATTTATTATTGGGCCGCGAAAAATAAAATTCCAGTGTTTTGCCCGGCTTTGATCGATGGTAGTCTCGGCGATATGGTGTTTTTTCACGCGTTTAAAAATGCAGGACTCGTAATCGATATAGTTGGAGGTAGGGATGCGCTATATATACATCTTTTAAATTTAAATACATGGTGTCCTATTTTAATCGATCACCCGAAATATGAAATATTTCATAGTTTATGTAAAATTATGTCAAATTTAAGTATAAAATAGTTCGTAAACTATGCATTTTTTGGTCAGGTTACTCTTATAACTTTTTATGCCGAAAATTATGAAGAATCGATTTATTGTAAAAAAACATGATTCAATTTAAAAAAAAAAATGACCTTCAAAAGCGACTTTTAAAAAAAAGTCAGTAGCGCTATCTTCTGTCCCCCTTTAAGTCAAACAACTTTTATTTGGAACATTGTGTATATTTATTAGAATGTGTACAAACAAATGAATATTTCCAATTCTGCAGATGTCACGAGATTAAACAAAATGGCTATGAAAGCGGTGAACAGTGGTATGATAATTGTGGGAGGTGGCATAATAAAGCATCACATCTGTAATGCTAATCTTATGGTGAGACGACTCTTTTTGACGTATTATTTGGGCGCATATATGATGATCGTGATAGAAATGATAGTTTTAATTTCCTTTTACAGAGGAACGGTGCGGATTACGCCGTTTTCATCAACACCTCTTCGGAATTTGACGGTAGTGACAGCGGTGCTCGACCTGAGGAGGCAATTTCTTGGGGAAAAATTCGGACGAATGCCACTCCGGTCAAGGTAACAGATATTATCTTCATTGGTAACAATTTTTTTAATCCAACAGAAGCAATAATCAATCAAGTTGCCGAGTAATTGACTTCTGTTTTAGGTTTGTGCTGATGCTACTTTGGTATTTCCGCTGTTAGTGGGAGAAACTTTTGGAAGATATTATCATTATTCGAAGGACAATGTCCGTAAAGACAGTACTCCATGTGAGTCAAGTGTATAAGACATAATAAAGAGATTTAACAACAAAATTGTGTATGTATTACATAATGTATATATGTAATTAATATTATATAATGTTTTAAAAATCACAAAAGAGAAATAAATAACTAATTTTTAGATATTTAAACGTTTAAAAGCAACATAATCACTTTTTTGCTTATATATTGTGGCGATAAACACCACAAGCCGAGTAGAGTTTAGAATTATATTTTATTTTATTTTAAAGTATCAAATTACGATTAGAGAACTTTAGTGTCCGGACACAATATAATAATAACAGAAATAAAGGTAACGGTTGAAAAAGATAGAAGTAGCGAAAAGACAAAGGAACGTCCGGAAGGTTCGAGAAATCAAAATTATATAAAAACGGTTTGAGCACGAGAAGTCACCGAAACCACCGAGCAGTCTGTGTCCGCTAACACTAGCGAGAAGTTTGCGAGAGAAATTGTAACCGAGATTTAATCAAGTTACTGTAGACAATACTAATTAAATAATTAATATAATAGTCTAATATCCTGCAATTCCCACAGTAATATAATAACTCAATATATTCTATAATATATTCTATAAATTATATATAATAGAAAAAACTAGCAATAAAATATTCTATTTAAATATCTGTGTATAGGTATTTAATTATCTGTGTGTTGCTTTTATACATATATATATATGTATATATATAAAAACGCAATACATTTATTTATTATTTTCATATTTATATAAATTATATTTATATATTATATATTATATTATTATTTATATATAATAAATATATATAATATTTATATTTATAAATTTCTATTAAATAATCAATTTTACTAAATTTTTTCATATATTTGTTATAAAATAAACTGCAAACGTACATAAATATTTCGTTAAAAATATTAGAATCTAGAATTTTAATAAAAAAAATTAAATCTTGAAATTAAAGTGACCCAGACGCGCGAGCATTTTGTTCCGCTCTAAGGATCCCGTTCGGGGTTCGGGATTGAAAATTCGCGTTCCTCATCCGATGTTCGATTTCGGGAACGCGACGAGCCCCTAAGCGGCGCCTGCGCAATGTTGACGTGACTGCGCAGCAGGTGTCTGCGGCGCAGGTTCGCCAGGGGTCGCTCAGGCACAGAGGGGTGGCCAATAGTAAGGGATGGTAGCGCCACTCTCGTCAGTTGTTACCCGTAAGCCCGCGTTCGCGGACGACGGGCGTGTTTTAAGATCATTAATCGTCCCCCGTCGTAAAAAATTCGCGGCAGTCTCAAAATACTTCCTCGAAAAAAGGTCTACGCATCAGTTTTTCCGCCCGCGTCTCGCACGCGAAAATCGATTTGACAGTTCGTCGGCCGGTCGTGGTTGTCATCGTTATCAACCCTCGTCTCCCCCCCCCCCCCTCCCCCCTCGTCCTCTCTCGCGGGCTATTGCATATCTCGCAGCGGTGGTCGGTGATTGGTGTTGGTGGTGGTGGTGCTCGTCGTCATCATCGGCATGAAAGATGATGGACGTGGAGGAGACCAACACGGCGTCCACAGCGAGCTCCTCGCCGAGACCCTCCAGCCCTGCTGCGGATTCCACTTTCATCAGGTAAGAGAGAAAGAGAGGCTCCACCTTGAGCTACCCAAACGTGAAAATTCATAAGTCTCGGATTCCAATGTCATTTTTCTCTGGTACGCGAAAATGTATCCCTATATGCTATTTACAGTGTTGTGCTTAGATGATTTTAAAATTAGCTAGATAAAGATGAGATAAAAATATGTAAATTTATCTTATATAAGATAAAGATGATTTTGTTTTAAATGTGTCTAGATAAAAGATAAAATTATATGGCGATTCATCTAGATAACGTCCAGATAATATTATTTTTTGACTGATTATGTAAACAAAAAAATGTAAATTTTAAAAGGGATATAAAAATATATTCATACTTTTATTTGTAAGTTTTTATCGCTTACTGTTTAAGTTTACTATTTAAATATTTTTATGTGCTATGACTCTAAATCAAATTATCTGAACATTATTCTAGATAATTTAATAAAGATAACACATTTTTTCATCTAAGATGCAGATATAGATAATACATATTTTTATTATCTATATAAAGATAAGATGCTGCAAAAATTTTATCTAGATAATCATCTATATAATTTTATTTAGATAACAGCAAACACTGGCTATTTACAATAATTCGTGGCTAACTTCAGTTTGTACTATTATCGGATTAAGAAAGTTGAACTTGTCGGATTTACGGAATTTATACATACAGGGGATGTATGTAATTATTATACGTAATTATATGTATTTAATTGTTGTAAATGTCCGTAAATTGTGGCCCGTTTCTTAGCAAATTTGATCAATGTTGTTGTTTAATCTCTTTTGTTGATTTTGAATATTCAGGAGATAAAGTAGATAGACAAGTTCACGAATGTAATAATGCAGATTTGTAGATGTAGAGTATATAACATCGAAAATTATAATAATAATATAAAAAAATATTAAACCTAATTTATTTTGTCCATTATGAATTGGTAGCATATAATTTATCATACTTGGCACTATATATAGTTGTATTGATCTCATATTTGTTTTTATTTTTTATTTTTATTTTTTCAAACTTTTTGTTTGAACGTCGATAATGGGGGGGGGGGGGGGTTCTGCAAAATTATTTGATTTAATATTTTTGGTTTCATGCTTAGCTTTTATTCCAGGATCAACGACGTCGATAGGTTTTTAACGTTTGTTTTTCTTTACTTACATTTTTTAAACAGATTCAGTAAAACTGTTTCTTTTAATTTGCAAGGGGGGGGGGTTTACCCCCCGCCCCCCCCGGGATCTGCCAATGTATACATACATAAAACATTATATATATGTATATTTATTTTGAAAAAGTCGACTTAGATAATGCCTAAAATTCTTCTATGATACTCGACTCAATAAGTGTACAAGTGATCTAAATTTGAAACTTTTTTAGACTATTATTCACATATCGAATTATTCTTTTTATACTTAAATATATTTTTTAATTAAGACACGCGCCTGTCTTTCGGACATTTTCAGGACAGACAACGTACGTGTTTCTCACAAGTCCAAGTTGGTTAGACCAATTTACTCGACTTTTTTATTGACAATATACACTTCGACAGTAGTGTGACGTACACACGGCCTTCAGGAACAACTTGATGTGTGACGCGCGCGCGATATTATATGGTTAGGCGGCGAACCTCTGTATAAAGTCTTATACAGATGGATCCGCGTATATATACTTCGGAGGATCGGGGTATACACGCACGGGTGCCGATTAATAATGCATACATTAAGTGCACCGTCCCTTTTGCTCTATAGCGTCTAGAGAGAGAGAGAGAGAGAGAGAGAGAGAGAGAGAGAGAGAGAGAGAGAGAGTCCGCGCGCTTCACCATTCTCTTGATTTAAAAATGCAAGTAGCGGAACACAACGAGCTATCCGAGGCGCGCCGCTGTCAATATAACTCAATTTCTCTTGAGATATATCTCGTCTTCGTTTTTAAGATAAGAATTGGAGAGTTACTCCAGAATTTATACATATGTATGTATTAACCAATTGCAGTTGATTATATTATCGGTATTCTATCTTTTATATGTATTGGATATATGTATATGTGTATATATATGTATACATATATGTATATACGTATGTATATATGTATATAAGAGAAAATTAAAGGCAATATACATATACAGGGTGTTCCATTTTAACTTTGCCATCGAAATATCTCGTAAAGTCTAAAAGATACGAAAAAATGTTTCAAACAAAAGTTGTGTGGCTTCAAGGGGGACATAAGATAAGTGGAAAATATTTGACCTTGAATAGTCATTTGAAGGTCACGTGAAGGTCACCGTCAATTGCTTAAATGGAACCTACTATTTTTCTTTGCATATTCTTGTCTTAGCTTATCTCAAGAGCTTTCCAAAACCCTATATATGAGTTGAATTTCGTTCAGAATTTCCTGAGTTATAAGGCTTGAAAGTTACAATACCCATTACTCAAGATGTACCACGCGGAGGTTGCCTAGTCGGATTTACATCTCTTGTGTTCAGAGAAGCATATTTAGTGATTAAGAAAAACTATTATTCTTAGTAAGGATTTTATAATATTTCATTATGAATAAACTGTCAATTCTGACAGCCTTTACTGGCTGGATCAACCATCGATTTTGCCTTCACTGGCTGGATCATTCTCCAATCTTTCTCTGAACACAAGAGAGGTGTAAATCCGACGTATATGTATATATATATATATGTATACATATATGTATATATGTATGTATATATGTATGTATATATGTATGTATATATGTATGTATATATGTATATAAGAGAAAATTAAAGGCAATATATATATAATATAAATTAAAGGCAATTATATGTATAATTATTTCGCCTTTAATGTTCTCGCCTTTAAGATTTATGTCTCTTTTCCGTATATTATATATATTTAATGTATTATACATATATATGTATATTTCTTTATATATATGTATATATTCTACATACATACACACACAGGCTGTCCCAGAATTAGTGGTACACCTGTTAATGGCAGAGTCCTGGGATCATTTGGAGATAATTTTTCCTCAGCGAAAATGTCGAGGGAGGCTATCATTTCTTGCATGTTTCCAATTTTTGCCATCATGTATCTTTGTAATTAATTGTAAGCCCTTAAATTAAAATTTCGTTAAAGTAACTCTACTTGAAATTAATTGAAGAATGTGGTTTTGTTAATATTTTATTTTCACAAGGCTTAGTTTGCGAAAAACCCTTTATTTTCAATCTTATTTATATTTTAATTTTATAACTCGAAAATTTATTGGTGCCTCGACATTTTTGCTGAAATCAAATTTGCTGAAAAATTGTCTCCAAATAATTCCAGGAATCTGTTATTAACAGGTGATCCGCTAATTCTGGAACACCCTATATATAGGATATTATAGATTAAATTATAATATATTTTAATATATATATTAAATCTATTAATTATAGGGGATAAAATATACATATACATATTCACCCGCAAAATAATGGATCACCAAATTTTAGTACAATTTTTTGACATCTTTGAATTGTGATAACTCATTGTCAGTAAAAAAATCATCGTATATTGATGAACCAGCATTTAAATTAAAGCTTGAACATTTCTCTTAATAATACAAAAGATCAAAATTGAATTATAAAAGATGTTATACAAAATGGCGGACGTTGAAGATAGACGTTAAAAAATGGGAAAAAACGTTCTTTTAAAATTTTTGTATAGCTCAGAAGAATCGGCTTCCAGGTACAAAAAATATGAGTTTTTAAGCTCATTAATTTCCTAATAAATCCATATTTTTAAATTTTTTTTACAATTTTTTTGATAAAGGTTATACCGTTTTGAAGAAAATGTTACAAAATGGATCTTTCCTTATTAAATCTGCAATTTAGAAACAAATTATCATGAAAAACTTTTTCCAAAAGGAAATTAAAATAGGAAATACAAAAAAATTTGCTGATAATGAAAAATTGTAACATAGATATGTTACAAATGTTTATTACCGGCAAATTTTTTTTGGTTTATTATCGTCAAAAAGGTTTTAAGATTTAAGGATTACATTTTAATTTCCTATTTGAAAAAGTTTTTCACAATAATTTGTGTATTTCTAAATTGCAGATTTTACAAGAAAAGATCCATTTTGCAACATTTTCTTCAAAACGGTATAATTTTGTTAAAAAAAATCGTAGACAAATTTAAAAAATATGGATTTGTTAGGAAATTAATGAGCTTTAAAACTCATATTTGTTTATACTTGGGAACCGATTCCCCGAAACTGCAGCATATTTTCCTTAAGGTGACCATTTTACCCCAGTCTCCCTTATATGTTGAAAAAGAGACGTAAATCTTAAAATTGAGAAAATTAAAGTCCAATCTTTTAGATACCTCGTGTGAATTGGACTATATATTATGTTGATTTCGTTTTATCGAAGCTAACGTAATTTTGGAGCTCGAAATCTGATATGTAAAAACGATTTATGAAAAAGCGTCGGAAATTGAATTCACAAAAAATTGATTAATTATCGCAAATTGACTTTATCGAAATTTTTTAGCACGCGTCTCTTAATTCTCGCATTTCAATTTACGATAATTTTCTGAATGAAAATAAAGGATAAAGGATTACGCGCAAATTTCTTTTATTAAAATCGTGTGAGAAAGAGTGATCCAATTTTTCCCCTTTTATTCACCACCTTTAATTGAGCTAAATGATGCCTTAAATGAAAGACTTTTATGACTAATAGATTAACTCTAAAAAATATTATATCGAGGCGAGTAAGCGTTCCAAAGAAATAAGTAATCCAAAAAAGCCATTAGCAACAGATGGCGACACTTAAAGTTACAACAAAATAAACAAAAAAAAAGCATAAAAAATTAGAAGCATAGAATTTTCTTGAACAAGCACATTTTAGTAAAAAGTTCAAATGTTATTTTTGTTCTATTTGTAGTAATTTTAATTGTCGCCATCTGCTGATAATGAATTTTTTTTATCTCTTATTTTGCTCGCCTATATATTTCATAATATTTCTCTTCTTTTAATTTACCAGTCATAAACTTTCACTTATATAAGTCATCATTTAGCTAAATTGAAGGTAATGAAAAAAGCGAAGATTTTTCCGTATGGAGATTTGTCCGTACTCTTTTTCAATTGCTCTTCGAATTAATTGTTACTGTTAGTTAATAAATATCATCATTATGTTGCTATTTTGATTGTAAGTATAATTATGTAATTAATTGAGCGCAAATTGAACTAATTTCTTTTTATATCATATCTGTTGATAAATATGTGAATAAAATGGCTGAGGCTACATATTAAATCAATGGGTATCGAATAATCAATACTAATTAATTCAATGTGCACGGTGGTGCGGAATGGGCGGACTCATTGTGTAATTACGCGTATACGTACATACACATACATATGTCTCTCAAGAGATATCTTGTATCCGTCTATAAATAATTGGTGAAATCGTTTATTGCAACTTTCCGATTTTTATTGCGTATATATATATATTAACAATAAAAAAATAAGAATTATAATCTCGTTACTAATTTAATTTTCAAGTAATAATGATAATTAATACATATAATAATAGTTAATGTTATTAATTTCCTTCAACTCTTTTTTCGAAATATTCATTTATTTATTAAAATTTATTAAAATTTAATTTTTTTTGATATTTTTTGCCGAAAAGAAAAAATGACAGAATTTGTATAAAATCTAAAATAAACATTTTTGGTGGATTCTGCGACATTCCGTGTAATTTATATATTTATATCATTTATCTTTTTTCTTTCTTTCTTTTTTTATATATCTTATTTCTAAGCAATTACAATATTGGGAGTTTCTCCACGTCTTTCAAGACAGTGAAGATCATTTTTGTATGATTGTTATATTATTATATATATATATATATATATATGTATATGTATGTATACATGTATAATAGATTAGAAATATATATATTTTTATATTTTTATATTTTATATATTTTTATATATTTTTTATATTTTATATATCTTTATATATTTTATATATTTATATTCATATATATATTTTTATATTTTATATTATACACATATATATTATATATATAATATTTTATATATATATTTATATTTTGATCTTCCTTCACATATCGATCATGTATAAAACACATGCTCGCTAGATCGAGGATAAGTGAAATTATGCTGCCAGGACGAATAAAATCCGGCGCGTGCGATTGGACACCTTTAGACACGGATATTTTCGGATGACCCACTTTGTTCTATCCAAAGGCGACAATTATCGACGATACTAGGAATAGCGGCAACACAAATGACACGACACGGACGGCCATTCTTTCGCGTACGAGATCGTTTATGGTATATCGAATAACGTTAAATATCGGATATATGTTTGTATATCACAAAATGCTATCGGGAAATAATATAATCCAAATGAATAATAATACCCAAATGAATAATACTGAATTTGTCGTTTTAGGTCGCGCCGATTGTTTAATTTGAAATTAATATTGAAATTTTTTGACAGCTTCTTTTGACGATTGAATTAAATCGTGGAATCATATAAATAAAAAACTAAAATTTGTCATATTTGAAATTTGAAATTGATATTTTCTCTTTTCAATTTTTATTTAATTTAATTGTATGATGATTAAATCTCGCGATCACTTTTACATATTCTGGATAAAATATTCTTCAAAATGCTATACCATTACGAATTTTGTCTCTCGGACAATTTTTTAGAAAAAAAACACTCGATAAATTTTACACAGAGGAATAAATGAATAAATTTTCGCACGTTAATACCGTAATCAATTATAGATGTCATCAGTGTGCGCGGACAAAAAATGAAGATGCACATTTAGCATCATCAATTTTTCTACCCCTCTATCCCACACTCGGCTTCGCCTTGATTAATCTTTCCTAAAGTTGAATCCACGGCAATCGAAGTCAAAACTGGGTCAACCTTTTATTGCATCGTCTCCAGGACTCGTCCTAGAGCCAGTATCGAGCGTCATATAATGGCGGATAGTACCGCTTCCTGTTTGTCCTTCCTGAAGGATTCTGCGGACGAACTTGAACTACTTTCGGTTAATTCCGCTATCTCCCGCGGCTTTTTCGTTTCCAAATGCATAATAAATGTTTCCATTTCCAGCGTGAAGAGAGAGCCGAGCACGGACGAGCCCAGCAGCCCCCTGGAAGCCACCAGTCCTGGTTCCATCCTACGCAACAACAACGGTGAGTCCTTAAAAATAATTACATGACGTCTATGGAACGTTCGATGCCATGTAGTTTATTTTATGAAAAAAAGAAAGAAAAAGAAATGAAGATACAATAGGAAAATAAAATGTCCTCATATAGAAATCTTCATAAAGAAATGAAGATAGGAAAATAAAATGTTCTCATATAATAAAGTGTCCTTGTAGGAAAAAAAAAAAAAAAAAAAAAAAAAAAAAAAATATATATATATATATATAATGTATAAATGGGACAGTGTGTAATTTAGGTTATTCTTTCTTAAATGAATCGCGTTAATTACGTTTTTGCGTTAATCGAGTTTATTCGTGGCTTCTCCCTTTCTTTTTTTCCCTTTCTCAAATTGTCGAAATACAATTCATGTTTGAAGGTTAAGATTTTGAAGATTGTACCAAAATAGAAGAAAATAGAATAAAATAGAAACCTCAGTTTTATTAATTTAATTAATGTCTATTATTACAAGTTATAGCAAGATATTGAAAGTTATGCAAAACTTTAATCGCAATCTTTCGAAAATAAATTTTTGTAAAACAAAATGTGGGTTTATTGTTGAGTTCCTTATACTATATCTAATTTCTATTTTATATAATTGTCTGAGAAATTTGTTAGTTTTCTGGAGAAGAGCAATAGATATGCAAAATTTCTTTTTGTCAGTGCATCCAAGTCAAACCGGTTCTTTTCGTATGCAATTGTAAAGTGAAAGACTCGCGTTAATCCATTGTTAGTCAAATTCTGCAAACGTTGCATATATACGTACATGCATCGAGTTCATCTAAAAGATCCTGCGAAACCTGATTTAAAGTAATCCCTTTCTCTTTCTCTCTCTAGTTTCTCTTTCTCTTTCTATCTTATTTTTATTCATCATTTCGGATGCACTTATATTGATTATATTTATAAAAGCAGAGGTATAAGAATCGTCTCACACTCACAGAATTGTTAAAGAGATATAAAATTAAGAAAAAATTTCAATTTTAACGAAGACATTCTATATTAAAGGTAGCAGCTTGAAAAAAAAAGAGATAAACACACAACACTTAGTTTTTTTTCACATAATTTCCGGATTAATAGAAAGACTCATTCTAAACTTACTTACCAAGCGTAATGTTGAAAGTTGCAAAGTTGCGAGAGACAAGTGACGGCGACTCTCGCGACATTTTCAAGAGAAAAAGTTTATCGAGATGAAAAAGATTACCTCAAGAATCCATCATTGTATAGAAGATTTTTATGGATATAATCATACATTTAAGAAATATGTATATGAGAACTCTCGCGATAATAAGATAGAAAGGAGAAAGAAAGGAAAACACATATACATAGACGCATTATTGGGGAAAGTATGCTAAATCGTACCGTTCGTTAAATCGTACTTCTACTGTATTTCTTAAACAAAGTTAAAACATTTTAAGGTATTAATGCTGTTGTATTGCAGCTAGCCTCTCTCGAATGTCGCAATGTTTATTTCCTTCTCAAGCGATCCGTCGATGAGTGACGTTCATTTTATTTTGTGTGATTTTCATGTAATATTCGGCACCCCGTGTTTAAGCTATCACATTGAGAAAGATAAGAACTTATTATTAAAGCATTTTTTAAATCTTATTTAATCCTGTATATGAAAGCGTTGAAAAATCGACAAAATGTTTTAAGATAATTTTTTTATTCACAAATTTGACAAAGCAATGGAAGTTCGGTAAAACGTACTACTAACTTTTTCCTATATCGTACTGGTACGATTTACTAAATTAATTTTTTTACTTAGGTATTAGTTTTTTTTTCTTTACATTTAGATGGACAACTGAAGAAAATATTATCAAATTTTATAATTTATATTGAGATAATACTTATTTATATTTTTGTGTAATACAAAAAATATTTTTGTTAAATTTTTGAAGAGAATTTATGATAAATATGACATTCTTATAGATGTTTCATTGCAGACTGAAAACTTTTGTAAAAAATAAAATTTCATTTTTGTTACAATTTTATTGTGACAGGTACGATTTAAAAACTCATGAGTACAATATAACAAACTGATATTGTAAATCGTACCAAATATTACTTTTTAAAAATTTTAATTTACGATATGAAACAATGATAAATTTGTGTTAATGTTTTTAGCCTCAATTTTTGTTTTGGCAAAGCTTTTTTTACTTATTAATAATATGATATTTAAAAGTTTTATTATATATATATATATATGTGTGTGTGTGTGTGTGTGTGTGTGTGTATGTGTAGGAGGGGGGGGGCTCAAAAAAATTTTTACGGGGGGGCCCCAAAACTGTTACACCACTGTATATATGTATGTATGTATGTATGTATATATAAAAAATATATAAAAAAAATTTTGCAAAGACAATCCTAACATCATATTCACACGCGCGGACAAAGGCAATGTCACTGTTGCAATGGATAGATATTATATCAATAAAATGGAAAATTTACTAAGCGATGTGAACACATATTCTATCATCAATAAAAACCCATGCAAAAAAATAGAGAAAGAATTAAACAACTTATTGAAAAATTGGTTAAAGAAGGATTTTATCACTAAAAAAGAATATTACAAATTACACTCCAGTGATTCTCTCCTTCCAAAGGCCTATGGACTACCTAAAATTCATAAAATAGACACTCCATTCAGAATCATAGTTTCTTCGGTGAACACAGCTTTATATTCAATAGCTTCCTTCATGCACAAAATCCTATCAACAAGCCTCCCTACTGCTAAAAGCTATATCAATAATAGTTTCGATTTGTACAGCATGCTATCTGGCAGAATTGTTGATGGTGACGATAGGATGTTCTCTCTAGATGTGGTTTCGCTTTTCACGAACGTACCTCTGGAACTTGCGATCAGCGGTATCAATGATAGGTGGGAATACATTGCAAAAAATACAAAAATACCTCATAATGAGTTTATACAATGTATCAAATTCATTCTGACATCCACATATTTCACATTCAAAGACAAAATATATAAGCAAACTTTTGGGACCCCTATGGGGTCTCCATTGTCTCCAATCATAGCTGATTTAGTCATGCGAGATCTGGAAGACATAGTTCTCGATCTATTAAACATAAGATGCACGTTCTACTTCCGATATGTTGACGACATATTATTAACCACCTCTAGGGATAACATGGTACGGATTGTGGATAGTTTTAACGGGTACCATGACAGACTAAAATTTACGGTAGAACAGGAGGTTAACCGTAGCTTAAGTTTCTTAGACTTAACAATTAAAATAATTAACAACATGATATACATAGATTGGTACCAAAAAGAAATCTTCTCAGGAAGAACTCTATCATTTTTCTCCAACCACCCACTTTGTCACAAAATTGGAATAATTTACAACTTGGTTGATAGAGGTCTATTACTATCACACCCTCAATTTTTCAATAAAAATTTGGAATTAATTATCAATATACTAATAAGTAACGGTTACCCCTTGACCTCATTTTTAATAGAATTAATCACCGGGTAGGACATCTCATTTCCAAAAAAAGCATTATAAACAAACAAATCAACTCAATAAAAATAGAAGAGACAGACAAGGAATCAGTAACAAAAAAATTATTTGTTATACCTTACATTAATAAGATCTCAGAAATGGTTGTCTCTTCGTTTAAAAACTCGGACTTCATAATAGGATATAGATGTTTCAATAAACTTGATAAAATCATTAAGACACATAAAGATAAAAATGAACACCCATTTATCTCAAATGTTGTGTACAAGATCAATTGCAATGATTGTAATGCATCCTACGTAGGTCAAACGAAGAGACAATTACAGACTAGAATGAAAGAACACAGATACAATATTAGATTAGATTCGAATAAACATACGGTAATTTCTGAACACATAATCAATGAACACCATACTTTCGACTGGGACAACGTGAAGATTTTAGACAGCGAAAGTAATTATCATAAAAGACTCATTTCTGAGATGTTGCACATTAAGGAACAAACAAACGGGTTAAACTTAAATAAAGATACTGAGTTACTAAATGATTCGTATTATGATATTTTAGAAAAATTAGCAAACATAAAATAAATATACAGACAAATAGGTCAAATATTATTTCAGGCATACTTAACCGAACACATAAAAACATACACAAATTGAGACTAAATTATAGTTGGAAATGAGCGGTCTTACCATACCGGTTTGTCTAAGGATATGCCAAGAAGAGCGATACGTAAGCAAGCGTGCCAATTCCGTATTGATTTTTTATAACATTTAACATTTTAATTAATCTTTATTCATCACTCACAGTGCTTTCTACTAGTAACAATTTCTCGCATATCAACGATGAAATTTTACGGGATTCATTTATCATCTCTAAGATTGATCATATCACAACGAATACACGTACGACAATTCGAATATGACACATTATAATACGCATAAATTTTCACTAAAATTGCTCGTTTCATAGTAGTTCATTTCATTACTGCCAATGTTTAGGATTAAGTTGTTTGTAAGAATTTTTATAATACTGAAGAAGACTGCGTACAGTTGAAACGTTTATACTTTCCATTTATATTTTATTATGTTTTGTATAATATATTGAATAAACTTGAGTTTAATATAACACCCTAATAATGACTCGAAAAGTTGGCCTCTTAAATATATGAATTCATTATGTATATATATATATATATATATATATATATATATATGTATAAAGAAAAGGATGCTAAATCGTACCTCCTAAAGTAAATGTTAAAATTGCAATAAAACTATCAAAAAAATGACAAAATTTTTTTATTTATTTATTTTTTATTTTTGTTTTTTGTCAACTATATATGTACGCGCTAAACATTAACACATATTTATCATTGTGTTATATCATAAATAAAAAATAAAAAAAATAGTATTTGGTAATATATATAAAATATATGTGTGTCGTGTGTGCGTGTGTGCGTGTGTGTGTGTGTGTGTGTGTGTGTGTGTGTGTGTGTGTGTGATGAAAATTATATAATAACATAATAATATAATATAATAATATATAATAATAATAATATATAATAATAATATATAATAATATAACAATAAATAAAAATAAAAATAATAATACAAAATATAAAATAGTATAATATATATAAAAAGTAGTAAAATATAAAAGGAAGAGGGCGAAGAGGGGAGGGCGGAGGGAGGGAGAGAGAATGAGCACCTCTGCTCAGCACGATGGGATGAGGTTCCAGCTGTAGCTGGCGTTGGATCGATTCAAAAGCGGCAGTAAAGCGCCCCACCCTATTATGTGTTTTCTTCAGACCCCCTACCTCTCGTATTCCAACCCCCTGCTTGCTTCTCGTCGCGCAAATCCAACTCTGCCGCCCCTGCCTGTGTTACAACTCCCTTACTTACTCTCTGTCTCTCTCTCTCTCCCTGCCACGAACACCCACACTTTTCTTATTCCTTCTCAACCCCGATTCCCCATCGTGCCGGAACGGAACTACTGCGAGCCGGAAGATCCCCGCAACTCGGAAGTTTCCTTCGCGCCTTCCGCTTTAATTGAAAGTGACGCTTGTTTTTCTCATCCTCTTCTTTCATTTTATTCTGCATTTCTTCTTCAATGTCCCCCTCCCCCCCCCCCCAAGAATCCGTGAAACGAAGTGCGTCTTCAAGACCGAGATTGGCCTCTTTGGTCACTGGTGATCGGTAGACGCCGTTAATGGCTAATTGGTTGCTTGGGGGAGAATTTCTGGAGTTCCGGAGAAATTCTCCAGTTGATGACCAATTAATCGTATTGGATTTCGCTGTCCTATCCATCGACCAAAGGGTCAATACGATTCCCTCGGCATTTACGATGTATGTACATAGATTCGGAAACTACAAGAAGTCTTTCTGTACTGTATTTTTATTTATTTAATATTTATTTGTTACGCGTCTCGGTGTAGAAGTATTTTGAAAATATAAAATAATATATATAATATAAAATAGTAATATAAATATATTAATAATAAATATAAATAATAATAATAAATAAATATAAAATAGTAGTTTATAAAATAATTTGTCAACAGATGCATCTTTCAAAAGTATAATAAATATAAATAATAAATACAATTATAAAAAATAGTATAACATAAAATAATAATTTGTCAACTCATGCATTTCTCATAAATAATAAAAATGAAAATAAAAATTTGATTGCTTTATTTTATCAAGAATAAATCTCTAAAATGCAAAGATATATTTAGAATATATGTCATTATCGTTACTAATTGTAAGTATGTTAAGCACATCACAGAGCGCATTTTTCAGCAATGAGAAAGTTAAGGACGCATTTATGTTATAAGAATATCTCTACGTAGGTCGCGGAGATGACGATATATTATTATCACATTGCATAAGAGAGCCAGCCACTCTATAATTATGTGTATAAACTTATAACAGTATAGTCGCTGAATGAGGAGGCGTTAAACTGTCCTATCATATGATCGAGAGCAGTTTTATTACAAGTGTTATGATGTTTCTTGTCGCATTAATTGAAAAATTGATGCATCGGAAACTAATTGATCGCAAGCTATTCTCATCGATTCATTCTGCATTCTGATATATTTTATACACACGCAATATTTTATTTGAGAATTCTCGACTGAAAAATCTAGACTTGAGAAATCTAAACTTGTCTCGTACGCCATTAACACGTCTTTTCGCGTTTCTTGATTACATCGAGCTGATTCAATACTGGTTATATCATCGTAACTTTCACTTTCAATACAGATCAGTTGGACGTGAAATATAATACGCATGTAAAAGAACCCGCACCAACGAAAAGGAGTGAATTGAAATAAAAAGCAATCAGCAATCACTTTTATCGAATTGTATATAATGTTTTTATTTAACTAATATTTGATATTAATATCTTTACGTTTTATATTAATTGTCGAACAAATTTTATTTTTCCAAGAATCTCATAAAAAGTTATTATTGTTTTGCTCCTATTTTATTATTGGTTTTTATATCTAGTGTATTTTTTCCATAAACAGAAAAGAGATGGAAATCTTGCACAATATATTCTTTCATAAAATCAAGCGATTCATTAATTACTTGCTTTAGTAATGGCAAGTTTTTTTCTTAATTATTTATAGGTATTTATTTATATATTTATAATTATTGTATATAATCTTTTTAATCAATCCAATTAAATAAAATCCAAGAAAGAGAAAAGAGAAAGCGAAATAAAGAGAAAGAAAGAGACGAGGTAAAGAGAGAGCCTATATGGGGTGGACCATTAAATGTTTTTTTTCTACGCTTTTTATAAAAAAATGTTTTACACAAAAATTGTTGTTTGACTTTAAAGGATGCGCAAGACAGATATCAATTTGTTTACAGATGGCGCTATTTTTGAGAAATTCGTTAATCATCACTTTTTTAAGATAGAAACTGCTTATTTTTTTTAAACAGATGTTATAGGTTAAGATAAATCCAATTATATATAATAGTTAAGGATTTTTTTTACTTTTCCATGAATTACGCAATTTTTTAATTTTGGAATATTAGTGTTCCGCAAACAAATGTCGAGAGGTACTTTCTATTCAAATTAAATTTTATTTTGCGTTTTTTGGCAGTGATATTCAGTGGTTATTACATAATAGTATTAAATCACTTCAATGAAATTAAAATGAATTACCCACCGCGATAGATATGATCAAAGTGGGGTTGTGTGGAAATAATTTCAGAGCTGCTGAAAGGGAATATGTTCGTGTATCTAGGAAAGTGCTTCTAGAAAAAATTCACATCTGTTTTATAAGTACTTCTCGTCATGTTTGCGGAACACTAATATTTCAAAATTAAAAAATTATGCAACTTTTGTGGAAAAATTAAGAAAACCCTTAACTAATAGATATACATTGGATTTGTCTGAGTAAAACCTACAACTTTAGTTAAAAAAAATTGTTTTTATTAAAAAAATGATGATTAGTGAGTTTCTCGAAAGTGGCACCATCTGTAAACACATTGATATTTGTTTGTGCTGTTAGTGTATTCGGTTGTGCTTTTTAGGGCCACTTCGACTAAACTTTGATTAACTTAATCGTTGATTAGAGGGTTGTTAACATGACAAAATAATTCACTGTGACCAATTGTATTTCTGGCGATACTACATGTTGGCAAGTCTTTTAAGTTAATTGGAGTTTGGTTGAAGTGGCCCTTAGTGTTTAAAGTTAAACAACTTTTGTGCGAAATATTATTTTTTGTAAAAGGTGTAAAGGAAAAAAAAAGATATTCAAAAGATTGGACATTAAAAATTGGCCCACTCTGTATATATTTATATTTGCGAATAAACTGCAGCGAAAGCTCGATGAGGGGAAATGCAGCGCACGCGGCTCGCATAATGTAACACACAAGTACATATACACATACAGAGGGAACGAATCGATCGTACGTATGTACGCGCTCGCGCGAATGTAACCGGTTTCCCAGGTTCATTATACTACGGAGCCGCGCATCTCCTTTCCCGACAAGTGTGCGCCGACTGTTGCGCGACGACCGCGCAACGACGGTAGTCTCACCTCTCGCGAAGTTACTTTATAAGCCGGGACTTCATCCCTTTTTCGTAAACGCCCCGCGGCCTGCCACGTCCGCGTCCTGCCTAGCTTTCGTTTCATCCAGATCTTCCTCTCTCCAGATCAGGAAACGCGCGGTCGACGAAGTCGATCGCGGAAATGTCATCTCATCATCGGGCTCCGGCCTCGCCGATTACCAACGAGCTAAAGGTGGCGATTGTTCTTTTCTAATATCGAGATATTTTTCATAATCGTTCTCTATCGAAGGATCCAAACTCTTGACTGATAGTTAGGGATAGGATCAAATTCAATATGTACTTAAAAATCCGAGTCAAATCCAATAATTAAATTTCGTTTTCTAGAGGATTCGAATAATATTTCATATATTGTACTTGCGGAGTAATCGAATCTAGGATAGTTATATTCAAATTTTAGATTGAGTTCCTGAAGGTTCGAAATAATACTTATACTATTAAATACTTATTAGTTCAGTTATTTTGAAAGTACTATTAAGTATTATTCAGAGTATTAATAGTATATAATAGTAATAAGTAATACTTAAATACTTTATGAGTATTTTTCGATTAACAATAAGTACTATTTTGAACTTTGCAGGTACTCAATTTAAAATTCGAATATAATTATCTATGGGAATTCGAAACCTATAAATAAATCAAACTTATTTATAAGATATTTAATCCTATCCTATAATAATTTGTTGTTTAAACTAAGTGAACGAACTGTCCTTGTTTGTAAATAGTTTAAGTTTATGAGATATATATTGCCAAGAGAAAGACAACAGTGTATCATTATTTAAAAAAATTACAAATTCCAATTAGACATTTTTTCATTTATTTAGCAGAGATTTAAATTTTTTAATCAATTTATAAATTACAAAAGTTTCTTTTAGGAATTTGAATATGATAATTTTAGCGATGAAAAAAAAGTTAAACCATTGTAACACATTTTTTTGAGCAACAAGGTTTTGCCTCAAATTTTAAAAACATTTTGAGCAGAGCTTCTAATTATCAAATAGGATTATTCATTCTCATTATTGGTGTCGCGGATTGTTTCGAATGGTCTCATCGAAATACTTCAGAAACAATTCTTCTAATAGATATATCATCTAAATGATAATCTCTGACTCTTTTCTTTCAAATTAAAGTTATTCAAGTAATCAAGTGCTATTTCAGGCAATTCAGCGCTCTTCGTCTCTTTCACAGCTCGTAAACTCTCCTCGCGCATCGTTAATCCGTCTCTTATTTTGTCGCCCTTGACACCCTGAACGGACTTATCTGTCGCGCCTTCCCTTTGCCGTGCCAAGAGACTTTGCGAGAATAAAATGCGTCGATACGCGAATTTTGTTTTGATAGCGGATTCGAAAGAGAGGAAAAAGAGAGTGCGAACGTGCGCGCGAATTCGTATACGTTCGTTTGTACGTTCGGCTCTCCCGGCACTCTTCTCTCGGTCAATGAACCGCGCATGTTGCTGGCGAACCCAGTTGGTCCACTCGCGCGCCGCGCGATCCCCACTACCGCGTGCGTCCCGCGATTTAACCCCCACCACTGCTCGCTTCCCGCGATTTAACCCCCACTGCAGTCGCAGTGGTGGCCACGACCACGACAAGTCGGCAGAGGTGCCAGGTTGCAGACGAAACAGCCAGTTTATAGCCAGTGGAGAGGGTAGGCTGGCAATGCACTGTGCATTGGTAGCCTACCCCCTCCACTGGCTGTAAACTGGCAGTTTCGTCTGCAATCTGGTACTTCTGCAGGTCTCGGTTGGTCCACGTTTTATCCCTACCGGTCTCGCCGATCCTCCACGACACTCTACCACGGCTCACTCACCTCCGGCTTCCCTCGATCTTACCCCCTTTCTTCTTTCCTCTCATCGTTGCTGCAACGCCTTCCATCTTCAGGACTCACTTCCGACCCGTTCGCTTAATTCCTCTCTCGTTCTCTTCCCTCCCCCCTCTTCGGTCTCTTCTTTATCTCGTTCACCCTCCTGGTGTCCCCTTCGCTTACCTTATTCCTCATCACCACCTCCAACCACCTCCTTGCTTTCCCGCTCTTTCTTTTTCTTTTCTCCCTCTCCTCACCCTTCTCACCATCCCTTCTCCATCGCGAGTCATGCAATGTCGTAACATGTACGATGGTACGTCGGTTTTACTTACCTCACAGGTGAGCGCTCTCGGGTAAGCGGTTGTTCCAGGGAGAGGACGAAGAAGATATCCTGAGGAAGGGAGGGATGGAAAGAGAGGGAGAGAGAAAAGAAGATCAGAGAGCGATGCGCGTGAGGGAAAGAGAGTGAACGTGGGAAGGGATAGAATGGGAAAGAGTAAAGCCCGACCGCGCGATCGAGAAGGACGGAGGACGGGAAACGTGCGACGGAGGGCCCCATATTCCCGGCACTTGCGCGAGAACGAGCGTGCTCGACGCGTTGCACGCTCGCGAATCGCGCGCACGCACGTGATCGCGCATACGCACACGCTTAGCGTAAAACGTTCCGTCCACAACCGCTTTGTACGCGTGTACTTACAATTAGCTAACTGCCCAAACCTTCAGGATAGGAATATTCCGTACGTGTTTTTCTCTCTTTCTCTCTTTCTCTCTCGTCTCCTCTAAAGAATGCTGCCTCCGGTCCATTGCAACATCATGTGAATGATCTCCTCGATGATCGTTACGTTTCGATTTGTGTTATTGGGGGGGTGGTGAGTGTGATATTCTGGTGAGATCCTGGCGCGCGAGTAACCATTTTCAAAAGGCAGCGTATCACAAGGATCCGTGATAATTTAGAGAGTAATTATATGTACACTGTCGAGGTCCTTTTTTCTCAAATACTCTAATTGTAGACGATTCGCGACTTCTCATACTCGATTGTGACTGTGCCCTCTGAGTTAGTGTGATTGCATAGGCGTGCTTCAAGATTTCCGAGTGAAGTTTCGATGAAATCCGTACAAAATTTTTTTACGATAAACTCGCGATTGTGGATAAAAAACTTTGCTGAAAAAAGGAATCAAACGGAGTCCTTAATCTTCCTTCTGGATTATAGATTGCTTTCGCATCACATCAGTGGCAAGTTTCATCCAGAAGAGAATTTGAACGCGAGTGTTCAGGAATCGCCGCTCATGCAAGGTAAAATCATGGAGTGTGATAGCTATGTCACCTTTATTCAGTGTGATTCGCGCACGGCTAGCGAGGAGATAATTGCCGAGGAAGTTGCAAAAGTTCATTGCGCTTTCATTCATACCTCATTGTCTTGTACAGTGCGCAAGCAAGCGAAGCGAATATACGTTGTTTCAAGGTGTCGATTGCGGCTGGTCGAAAAAATTATTAAATTATAGTTATATAATAAATACAAGGTTTGACAAAAATGATCGCTATTCCAAGAGCGCATTTTATCCATCGAAATGAGCAAAGAAGTTTGTATAAACATGTCTAAAAATGCGTCGTTTCTCCACATTACAGTCATGTTTGGATTAAAACTTAAGATACTTACAAAGTGTATTATTTTAATTCGGATAGACGCCAACAATACAAAATAGTGGAAAATAATTAATTCTCAAGTAAAATGGACAAATCGTTTTTCAAAAGTTGTCTCTAAGCAGCACCTGTCAAATGTCCTGGTAGGACGAAGAGGTTAATACAAAAATCAGTTTTGGACATATGTTTATATGAACTTTTTTGCTCACTTGGTGGATAAAATACGGTTCTGAAGTAGCGGCCCATATTTTTGTTACATCTTATATATATTTCGTTGAACACCTTAGGTTATATATAAAACATATAGCTTATATTTATTCACAATCGTTTCAAATTACTTTCTCCTAACTTTGAAAATTGGGGATCTCAGAATATAATATTTGATATCCCATATGCCAAGTTTTCTCAAAGAGCAATATGTTACAAGAGCTTGCAAAAAAATATCATGTGTCAAAGTAAATTATTATAAAATAATTTCACGATGGCAGATAGCTACAAAATAAGTGAACATTAAAACACTCTGTAAAATAAGGCTGCTTGGAGCAGCATTGAAAATAGAGCGATAATTTTGATAGGTCGTCGTGACATTTTAATTGTATTGCTTTAGAAATTACTGGAGGCATGGTAAAATTAGTCTCTAAATTAATCTTCGAAATATCGAATCCTCTGCTCTCTTTCTCTCTCTTGGTTGCGAGAAGTGCGTCCGCTGTGGAATGAACATCACGTGGTGTTGATCGTCGGTGGATTGATTCGACAACGACGGCGTTCGATAATCGTGCGAGCACGTGGCTCTCGGTTTGATCGCGATCACAGAGAAATCTTCTTGCGCGCGCGCGCGCGTGTACACGTGCGCGCGCGCGAGATCTCCGCTCGTGAGCGTAAGGTGAACGCACTGACTTGCGACGCGGATGGAACGCGGAACCGAGCGGCCAATGTGCGAGACAAACGATCGTCTGCGAGACCGCGAAATCCGCTGGCGCGTCGCGTCCACGAAATTCGTCCAAATCGCAAGAGAACACATATTTTTTCCCATTCATGGTATATAAGGGAAAATAAGCTAAATCGTACCCTCTAAGGTAAATATTAAAATTGCAACAAAACTATCAAAGAAATGACAAAATTTTTTTATTCATTTAGAAACTATGGTTTGTTGTTAACGATATACGCTAAACATTAACACTTTATCATTGTTTCATAGCGTAAATTAAAAATTAAAAAAAAATGTATTTGGTACGATTTATACAATATCGATTTGCTAAATTGTATTCATGAGTTTTTAAATCGTATCTGTAACAATAAAATTGTAATGAAAGTGAAATTTTATTATTTACAAAAGTTCTCAGTCTGCAACAAAACATATCTATAAAAATGTCATATTTATAATCATTCTCTTCAAAAATTAAATAAAAATATTTTTTGTATTACACAAAAATATTAAATAAGTATTATCTCAATATAATTATAAAATTTGATAATATTTTCTTCAGTTGTCCATCTAAATATAAAGAAAAAAAACTAATGCCTAAGTAAAAAAATAAATTTAGTAAATCGTACCAGTACGATATAGGAAAAAGTTAGTGGTATGTTTTACCAAACTTCTATTGCTTTGTCAAATTTGTGAATAAAAAAATAATCTTAAAACATTTTGCTGATTTTTCAACACTACCATATATAGGATTAAATAGATGAAAAAATGCTTTAATAATAAGTTTAATTGCTTATCTTTCTCAATGTGATAGCTTAGGCATGGGGTGTCGAATATTACATGAAAATCACACAAAATAAATTTATGAACATCACTCATCAACGGATCGCTTGAGAAGGAAACAAACATTGCGACATTCGAGAGAGGCTAGCTGCAATATAACAGCGTTAACATCTTAAAATATTTTAACTTTGTTTAAGGAATACAATAGAGGTACGATTTAACAAACGGTACGATTTAGCATACTTTCCCCTATATTTTTCTTTTGAGATTTCTTTTATAAACAAAAACTTAACCTCAACTTGTAATCATAGCAACAATATCGATTTTCGGGATTTATACCATTTTCCAGAAGATTGATAATATTGTTGTTATGGTTACAAATTGAGAAAAAGGCACCTGTTCTGTAACCTTTAATACTGTCGTTATGTATCATTGCGCAGCTATTATATAATACAAAAATCTGTGCGGTGATGCATAACAACATTGTTAAAAGTTACAGAATAGGTCTCTAAGTTTTTGTTTATAAAAAAAATCTTGAAAGAAAAAAAAGTCAACTTATATCACTTTCAAAATAAACGGGCTCATATCTTGAAGAGAAAAAAATATATTCTCTTGTAATTTGTGGAATACATATGTTAAGGGAGTATTATAAATGTAAACCGCTATTTTAAGAGCGTATTCTATTTATCGAAATGAGCAAACATGTCTAAAAATGATTTTTTATTGGCCCCTTTGTTCTGCCAGGACGCTTGACAGATGCTTACAGACAATTTTTGTAAAACAATTTGCTTATTTTGCTTGAGAATTATTTTAAGATATGTTAATTATTGCCTACTGTTTTATATTGTTGGAAATAAAATAATAAGCTTTGTAATTATCTTAAATTTCAATCCAAACATGACTGTTACGTGAAAATGACGCATTTTTTTTACATATGTTTATTTATATTTTTAACTTTTTTTGCTCATTTCGATGAGTAGAATATGTTTTTAAGTAGAGGCTCACGTTTATGATACGCTTTGTCTATATCGATATTTGTCTATATCGATGGAAACGAATGATTCGTAAATTTTTAATAACGAAAGATGTAAGATTTGTAAAAAGAGCTTTATATTTATAAATATAGAAATGGTATATTTTTGTGTATAGAACAATTTGATAAGGAATATATTTTTATCAATATGATCAAAACAATGTTTCTTACTGAAAACTGAAATTATTCGATTTTTCTTTATTGAAATTAGGCTATTAAACTACTTATGTTTCTCAATTTCTCTGATTTATTTCGATTTTTTTCTATTTAAATATTTCAATAATGTTTTTTTTTGAAAATTTGATGTATACGATATTACAAGAAAGAAATTATTAAGATTAACTAACGTTTAGTGGTATATCGTAGATTATTTATATATTTTCAGAATAAATTAATATTTAAAAAGCAAGTATTAAGAAAAGATTATTAAACATTATTAGCTTTGTATATTTTACGTTTAAAAATATTTAGACTTTAATTCAAATATTTTTCACATGAATCTCACAATCTCGCGCAAAAAATTGACACTAATTGATCGATATGACCTATGGGGACCTATCGTTTGGAAAGTTATTTGAAAGAAATGCTCTCGTTTTCCAGCCATCGTATTGGTCCATCATGCAAATTTACAAACAATTTTCAAAGCGATCGAAAAAAAAACTTTATTGCAAAAATAAAAGGTTGGTTCTCCGACAATCTTCACCGCTACTCATATTAATTAAAAAAGATTGATATTGTTTTTATGATTGCCCCTAAAAAAACATACGATTTTGAAACACGCTGGTTGGCAATGACTATAATAATATTAAGAGACGATTGTTGGCAAAGGTTTTCGAAAAATCATTACATTTTTATAGATCGTTGTTCCTATATGAATTATTCGAAATAAAAAAAATCAATAATATAATATAATCAATAATTATAAATAATTTCACAAAATTTTCTGATATCGCGAATGATCGGAAACATTTTATTACATCTCCATTGCACTGCTGTTCGCTCGATCGTTGCACTTTGCATATCAGCTGACGAATATCTAACCGTGCGAATCGTTATAAAACACTTGAAATTTGCAAGACGAAAAAACAGAGTCAGCCGAGAGGGGGCGAGAAAGAGGGATGGATATCGCGAAAGGGAAGAAAAAGTGTATAAGAGAGAGAGAGAGAGAGAGAGGGCGGAAAGAAACACGTAGGGTAGAAAGAGAGGAGCTCTTGCACATAAGTGAGAGGAAAGAGAGAAGAGAGAGAAGGAAGATAAGAAAAGAGGGAGAGGGCGGAGGATCGCTACCAAGAAGAAGAAGAAGAAGGAGGGACGAGCCAGGAAGAAGTCAACGTCCGAAGATTACGGCAATGACATTCACTTTTTCTCACTCTCCGCCTCGTGTTTCTCTCGTGCTCTCTTCGGGCTTTTTTTTCTTTCCTTTCCGCCCTCTCCTTGTTTCTCTCACACGGTGTTCTGCGTCCTCTTCTCTATCGATCGTGCGAAAATCGTCGGGATATACAGGGTGAAGCATTTTTGGGAAGTTGCCCAAAGTCTTTTTGACACGATTGAACGTAATGAAAGGTCACCAATTTTCATTCGTCATCTTTATCAGGAAAAATAATCTTCGCGTTAGAAACGTGTAGATTTTGCACTTTTTCTCATTGTAAGGCTTATCTAAATTTTTTAAAAAGTCTTTTTTATATAAGTCTAGGATTTATTGTGGAATATATACATATGTAGGTATAAAAGTATTGAAATATAAAATTATTGTAAAAATGAATATGTTACGAGATGTCTAATATTTTATTATGAGAATGCTAGAATCAGGATAAAATATAAAATATTACGTATAATATTCACTATTCGATGATTTTACTTTAATATTTTTATTTGTTTTGAAATAATTATTATTCGCAATAACAGAATAGATTTTCTTCTTTAATATCATCAAATAATCACGAAACACGATATAGAATCTCGTGTATCAAGTGTATTGTATATACAAAGTATTTCAGATATTATAAAATCTAAATAAATTGTTTTTCTTGAAAACTGAATTATGAATAGTAAAAAAAATTCTTTTTATTTGTTGAGATCTTTCACGAGTTGTCAGATCTTCTAAAAGAAAGCAAGAAGAATTTATTCTTTGAATAATATTGATGTTTTTTTCTCTTATAAATAGAATTAATATTTTATGGATAAAAATATTAAGATTAAGAAATCATTTCAAACAGTGGACATTATATGTGATATTTCTCTCATATACACTTTATCCTGATATATTCTAACATAATAAAATCTGGAACATTTTATAACATAGTCATGTTTGCAATAATTTTACTTAAATATTTTTATACATATATTTTACAATAAATTCTCTCTAGACTAATGTAAAAAAAAACTTTTTAAAAAGTCAGAAAAATATATAAAAAAAAGAAATTATAATGTATATGGAAATTTTAAAAAATTGTGACTTTTTCATAACTTCCATAATTTTTTCATTTTATCATATTAACGAGAAATTTTTCGAGAAATTGAATCCTCTAGAGGAATATTTAAAATATGTAATTGAAGAAAAAAAAAAAAAACAATTGAAAATAGAAATGAAAGATTAGATTGCTTGAAAAGTGCAAATGAATAAAGAATACGAGGAATACGTTTAATTGTATATTACGGAAGAACTTCTTTAAATGAACAGATAGGTTTATGTAGTTCTTCCAAATCTTGAGAACATCGTATTTGCATGCGATTACACTTATACATGCGCGTCTTTATTATTTCTTAAACGCAATTACGTTTTTCTTTTTTTTCTTTCAATCGTGCCGTTAATTTATCCTTGGTTTCTGATTTTCTTTTCGTTTTGATTTATCTTTCAGCGAGATGGCTCATGTGAAAAGCCGACGGACGTGTAGTAAACCATTGAAAATCAGCGAGCAAATGTGTGCCAGGAAAAAGTTTATTCCATAAGAAGGGAAGAAGAAACGAAAGAAAGGAAAAAAGAAGAGAAATAGATAAAAAAAGAGAAGAAACATAAGAGGAATCTCGATGTAAAGGCGCTCAATCGCGATCGCGAATCCCAAAAATAATGGGTTGAACTTTTGGGTGGTGCCCTTTTTACTACGCAGGAAGAAGCTAAAATGGAAACTCGACAAAACAATGACTTTTGCGCTGATTGCGTGACTTAACGTAACGAACGATAGATTAGGATCTGTGCATCTTTCATTACAGTATAAAAGAAATGAGCGAAAAGAGATGGGAAGCCATATATTTAATGACAAAGCTTTCAATGAGATAACCCATGACCCGTGTTGAAGAATTTCGAAAAGTGCTGCCAATTTTTTGAAAAAGTAAACAAAATTGTTCTCGTTAAATAATCGCTTTCTTCATCAACGCAGTTTTTGATGCATAATTTTAAATATCTCGCTCGTCTGCGTTTCTCGTTCACCATTACCCGCGGAATGAAGTCTTATCAAGTAGCAGTGTAAATGCAAATGCAAGAAACGCCGAAGCTGGGAAAGGACGCGCGCGAGATAGACGGAGAGACGTAATATCTGCGCGGGAACGAGGAAACGTTACTCACGTTCAGCGGTTCAAGGACCCCGCGAAGTTGCGAGGAAGACGAACAGCGAGACGAGACGACGAGACGGTTGTTGCAGTTCTGAGCGAGTTGGTTATACGCGCCGAAATCGATTATCGATTGTACTAGATATCCCTACATCGGATCGATTATCACTAGATCGATTTTACTAGATATCATTAGATCATATAGATATCGCTTCATTAAAAAAAAAAGTAATTTCTCAGAACCCACGCTTGATGAAATGTTGGATAAATCGACAAACTGCAAGATATCTTTCCCATGAAGCGTAAAGTAGAGGATAAAATAGTTTTACTGATGACATATCCTGCGAATTTTGTTTGTTTAACCTACGCGAGGTGATCAATGTTCTTTTCGACAGAGAACATCTTATATATGAAAGTCTCACCGGTTTGTCTACAAGTAACGAAGGAAAGTTCAACTGATGATCAAAGTTAGACGAACAAGTTTTTAAGTCAAGAAGCGCCTAATAATAAATTCATCGAGCTTATTAAAAGTGATAGCTGCCTTATTATTTTACCGAGAAAGTTCAATTATCAATAGATAATATATCCGGGCCAGAGTTGGGACGCATACGAGATTCGCGAAGTGAGAAGCCGACACTCTTTATCTTTTCGTCCGTCCATGAAAGAATCAAGGGGCATATTGTGCGGGGAGGATTTTATATAATAAAGTGCCCCCGTCCAAGGATCCGAGGGAGGCGCGTGCGCGCATGAATGCTGAATTATCGCCAGCAAGCAAGAGTGACGTCGACGATCGTTCGATGCCCGTACAATGGACGTTTTCAAACTCGATCAGTCGCTGAGCGCGGGTTTGGGCAGCGCCCCGGCGCCGGACACCCTCACGCCGGAAGTGTCGTTCGACGCCGGCAGTGAGTTCAATCTGAGCTTCTTCGACGGGCCGGAGGAGAACAACAGTACCCAGGGCTTCAGCGATCCCGGTTCCGTGGGTAGCACCAGCGCCTCGCCGCCCCCCGGTACACCCGGTATCCCCCCCACCACCACCGCCGTCGCAGCCGCTCCAGCTTCCGCTCCAGCTTCCGCAGCCGGCGTTAATAATCCGCCTCTGCCGATTGTCCAAGTACCCTCCGCGGGCATCGTCATTAAGCAAGGTTTGTTTATTTCATTTCTTCTTTTATCTCTCTCGCGCTTCATTTTTCCCTTTTCTCCGGTCCTTATATGGATATATTTGTTTTTTCAATTTTTTTCTCATTTCTTCGACAGAAATTACGTTACGAGGCTATTTACTCATTGACGTTCATACTCATAATATTATAGATTATTATATAGAGCAATGATTCTCAACCTGTGGGAGGAGATATTCGAAAGGGGGGCACAACAAAAATGCAGATTAAAAAATCTATTTATTAAAAATTAAAACAAAAACAATATGCATTCTGAAACATTCAACTTACAGCAATATGCAAATTTATATTGTGATTAAAATTAAAATTGTTAATATATCTAATCTCAACATTAACAAACAAATTTTAAAATATATAGTAATATACATATCGGTATTGTGTCTAAAATTATAATAATTTTTAATAAGTCAATTTTCTATTTTTGTGCTGTTATTTTTATGTTCAGTGTCCCGACACAAGAATTGCAAAGGGGGCGCAACAAAAATTGATATTAAACAGGGGGCACGCATGAAAGAAGGTTGAGAAACACTGATATAGAGTATAATTATATGATTTCATCATCATATAGGCAGCATATTTGCTATCTCAGCAAAATTCTGTATTTAAATTTTTCCTAACATGACTAAAAAGTAAGATATCGAAATAAGAAAAGATTCATTTTATAGGGGATGAACAATACATTCATGACATCTGATCAGAATTTTCAGATAACGTTAACCTTTTTCACAAAAAAAATCTCAAATATCGCAAAAAAGCCACTTTTTGCATATTAAACCTCAATTATTTCGGAAACCTGACGTGCTGGTGAAAATTGGCTTGCAGCATCGTTTTCAGCATCCAAAAACCTATAAAAAACATCGTGTCTGGTTTAAAATAATGAAAAAGAAATATTTTTTGTAAACTATAGTGAAATTTTTATTAATTCATTTTAGAACTCGTTTTGGAAAATTATTACATTATCTTTCTCTTTCTATCATATCATTATATTTTTTAAATTGATTGGAAAACTAAAAAGTCAAAGACAAATTTAAATTCACATGGCTTCGTAAAAAAATTAATTTTTCATTAAAATTGATTTGTTGTGTACAGGACACAAATTTTTTTGGCGCGATAAAGTAATTAAAATAAATCTTAATTAAAAAGATTTATTTATTTTAATAAACTTTTGACTCCCTCCTAAAGAAGCGTAAGCGAGAAAAACATCGGGGCGAAGTTGCTGAATCGGGGTTGAGATTTATTTTAATTCCTTGATATTATACATAACAAGAAAAAATTGTGCCTTATGCACAACAGAAATCAATTTTAATGAAAAATTAATTTTCACGTACTACATTTTGACGTACTACCATTTGCGTTTGGTTCTTACTAGCTCGTTGAAATTTAAATTTGTATTTCAAATTGAGAGCCTTACTAATTTATTAATTAAAAATTATCGGATCAATTTTGAGTATTGGTAATTTTATTGAGACATTCATATTCTTACATTAGTTAAAAGTAACGCAAAAGCTTCGAAATGGAGCGTTTTAGTCAACAGAAAATATACATTCATTGTGACTGATCCAGATTTAGATAGAGAATTAGAGATTCGATGAAAATAATCATAATTAAAACGAACATTCAGTTTCTCGAAAGCCGCGTGCGATTAAATATCATTATTATTATAATTAATTTCAATTAATTATATAATATTATATTTTTATATTTCAAATATTATATATTTTATAATATATATTTAATGTATTATATATATTTAACATACATATTATGTAAATATATATTTAATACATTATATATTGTATGTTAAATATATACATATATATTACATTTATTATATATTTAATACATATTATATATTTTTAATATATATTATACAATTTTATATAGGAACACCGCGAAGGAACTTGGCGTCTTTTAATGTAACTTTGATACTTGGCCGTTTTATATGGGAACGTCTATTTATAGCTCCGTCCCGTGCGTTATACGCTTGATGTGTCTATGTTTTAACGTTATTTTACATCCTGAGCACACAGACGACGCGTATAGCGCCTTCTCTTAAAGGTTAGAATACAAATTGAAAAGGTCGCACCCATATAATGCGATACTCACAAATCGTTCACGATCGCAAGAATTGCAATTGTCGTTAATCTTAACACGATGTAAATACAGATTTTACCTTTTATTTTTGACTAGAAATTGAAAAAGAGTGAAGTAAATTTGATGAATTCAAGGTGAGAGATCGAAGAGTTGATTTCTCGTGTTTGTGAATCGAGCTTTATCGCTCGCGATGCTTTGCTCGTGAGAAAAGTTAGACATTTCATTCGCGAAAGCACGCGAGCGAAATCGTTTTCATCTTCGTTCAAGTCTTCCTTTTTCTTTTTATTTATCGTTGGCAATTTTACAGAATGTAATTTTTTTACTTTCAATATTCAATATTCTTTCTATCACAGCAGGGGACTCAAATATAGCATATTAGCCATTTATAGCTGTAAATTATATTTTTGCGTACCTACGCGTCGTGTCAAGAAGAATTAATGATATCAAACCGCATAAAAGGTTACACCTCAGCAATTCTAACCCAACCTAATCCAACTTTACTTTTAAAACTGAAAATGAGTTAGGCTAGAATTTTTTTGGGATGAGGACTCTGTCCCATACACGCGTAGAAATGATAAACAGCTTTCTTTAATTAAAAAAAAAACAGATTATTACAGCATATACAATATTTAATGTCAAACTTGAATTTGTTATATCTTCTAAACCAATGATTCTCAACCTGAGGGGGGCGCGACCCATTAAGAGGGCACGAAATATTCGAAAAGGGGGGCACGAAAAAAAAAAATGCAGATTAAAAAAATATATTTATTGAAAATAAAAACACATAATATGCATTCTGAAACATTCAACTTACAGCAATATGCGTAAATTCATATTGTGATTAAAATTATAATTTTCTATATGTTTAATCTCAACATTAACGAAAGAATTAAAAAATATATAGTAATATACATATCGGTATTGTGTCTAAAATTATAATAATTTTCAATAAGTCAATTTCCTATTTTTGTGCTGTCATTTTTATGTTCAGTGTCTCGACAAAGAATTGCAAAGGGGGCGCAACAAAAATTGATATTAAAAAAAGGGGCACGCATGAAAGAAGATTGAGAAATACTGTTCTAAATCAATCCCCTACTTCTTTCTTGCGGAAAATTATTCGGATAAGAATCTCCCCTACAACATATGAGTAGTGAGGTGTAACCTTTTATGTAGTTTTACCGAATTATTATAATAAATTATAGAAGAATAATTGCGCGAGGATGCATAAATTGATTTATTTCTTACGTAAATTTGAATTATTTGTAACACATTCCATGTACTTTTACGAATTTTTTCCGTGAAGTACAAAAGATGGAAAAATTATGTGTATTATATTTGACAAATAATTCTAGCGTGAAAAGGGACCACATTGGAAACTGTCGGTTACATTATACATTCTCGGGGGGAGCATCTGAGGCGACGATCTGATGATGCCGAAAATCCAACTTTGAATTTCAATTTCGAGGCGGTCAAGGTTCATCGAGAGTAATTCGATTCAAAAGAAGCGCGAATCTCTCGCGAGGATAAGGCTAATGTACGCGCCGATTTATCGCTTTGAAGCTCGAAACAAACGGACAAGGGGACAAATCTCGTGCATACAATGAGATATTTCGGGGGCACCGCATGAGGTGAATTAATTTCGTTTTCTGAAATTTGTGTGAGCTCGCGACCTCCAGCTGTACATAATACATAAGATAGAGTAAACTCGGATATGACGGCCACAAGCTGTAATTTTTTTAATAATTGCTAGAGTATTTTTTTTTATTATTCTTTTATTATTCAAAGATAATCGATTTACATTAGTTTATGTGCGTATACAATTCTGAATAACAATATTGTAAATATTATATCATGTTTTTACTTTTGATTACCTCCAAAGTTTTTCATATGTTCACTAAAATATGCTATAACGTCGAATAAATTGCAATTGAGCTGTCATAATCAACATTAGAGACACATAATGAAGGTATATAAATTATAATGTAACCCATAATTTTTATTTCCGTTTTCATTATTTTTTTATAAATACTATAATCATCTTCTTTCACATATTGAGTAAGATGGCCCACTTTCATTATTAAAATATTCATTATTAAAATATTACGTATTTTGTTTATTTATGTAGAAAATTTTACTTCTGTTCTGTTTTAAAGATTATTTTTAGTTAAAAAAATCAATTTGAAAGATTATATTTAAAATTAGGAATAACTATAGATGACCCAACTGGCTTAATTGATTTTTATTAATTCGATGTCATATAAAAATACAGACACATCATATGTATTTAGAGAAGTTTAACTTGTTGAAATTTTATTAAATGTTACGTAAGACTTGATAAGGACCTGAACCAAAGGTCGAAACGTAGTCTGTATTTTTATATGACATCGAATTAATAAAAATCAATTAAGCCAGTTGGGTCGTCTACAGTTATTCCTAATTTTATTCTTCACTGGCGATACAAAAATACTTGCTATATTATATTTAAAATTCAATTTTTTTTATAAAAGTATTTTATATTTAAAAAAATATATTAATGTTTATATGTTCAATGTATATAAAAATAAAAAAGCTAAATATATGAAATTATAACTTGTTTTTATTACTTTAATATGATGATATATATATGGTCAACTATCTTGTAATGCTAAGGCCATCTTTTTCCTACAAGTCAGGAAAGATGGCCAATGCTCATGTTTTAATATTTTGACAATATAAAATTTTAATAAGTATTTATTGTTTAATTTCGATAGTATTACGTACTTTAATCTTCAATAAAGTAATGTGCCAAATATTACCAAAAAATAACAAAAATAAAGGTATGTTTTTTGCATTTTAAAAAACTATGGCCATCTTATCCGAATTTACCCTAAGAGAGAGATTCTAGCAAATTGAACGTCGCAGACGCCAATATAAAATTTTTATCTGTATTCTAAGCGAATTTTATTTTAAGGGGTTTTATTTTAAGAGTTTTATGTTTTATTTCAATTCGAAAGACATTTATCTAAACATCTAACGTTAAAAATTCAGAAATTGAGGGAAAATAGATAACGTTTCATCGGATTTTCACCGAAGGAGAAGATTTTAAGAAAAAGAATGACAGAAACAGTTGATAGTTTTAGTATCATCGCGCATATTAGTATTATATACAGGCGAAACATATCGAGGAAGATCTAATGGAAGGAAAACTTGTTAGCAAACGTGCCGTGCTAAGAATACACTTGGAAAGTAATAATACTTTCAACGAGTTAAATGGCGGATTATACAAAAGTCGCTTCACTTTCGATGCGGTTCTTAGCGAACTTTCGATTCAGGAAATTGTAAGTTGAATACTTCTTAATCTAACCTATATAAGTTGTGTATGTAATTTCTATTACATAGGTGATGTGAATATGATTTCATGAAATTCACGATACTCAATTTTATTTCTTCAATTCTCGAATTCGAATTCTTTTTTATGTGTCATATAATATTTGAGATACTAGACAGGAAAGTGAAGAGTGAAGAGTGTAGAAAGAGTGTCATCTTATAAATATCTTGGATGACACTTAAATGAAAATAACACCACAGAAGTTCGCTGCAGAATTGAACAGACGAGAGCAGAGAAAGCTTATTCGTTCATTCTTTTCAGAAATTCCGGAAAATACTAACAAATCATAATCTGAACAAATTTTATTTCGCGCGTCTTCTTCTTGCTGCTACATTTTCAATATTTTCTTATACGGGATCGAAAGCTAGGCACTCGCAGGTGCTGAGAAAATAAAAGCCTTTGAAACGTAGACCTAGGATCCTGAGGATTCCAAGGAATGGCAAGGATCAGCAGTGCTGAGGTTGTTAGGCGGATGAGTAAATGTACGGAGATTCTTGACGAGATTAAAAGACGAAAACTCGAATACTTTGATCACGTAATGAGAAACATGCAAATATGAATTGCTACAACTTATCATCCAGGGCTAACTTGAAGACAGGCGTCGACCGAGCTGATGAAATTTCATAGTTGAGACCAGTGATTTGGGCTGAGCACAAGATCTCTATTCTGAAAAACAGTTGATAAAGTACAAATCATGTCGCGTTCTTGGAGGACAGAACATTTGAAGAAGAAGAAAAAGAAGAAGGAGAAGAAGAAAAGGAAGAAGATACTAGAAAACGGAAAGACTGCGATTCATTGGTGAATCGCGTAGTAAGCGAATAATGAAAATGCGGATGGCCATGTAATAACAGTCAGGACTCACCGGGTGAGACCCGTAATAATCAAAGTGTTAGGTTGCGTCGTAATCTTTCAGCAATTACCGTAAAATTCAATTCGAGATTGCCTTTTCGAGAACGCCGGCCGGATGTTGTTGCAACGAAAATAGAGGCTTTCTTGATCAACGGTGAAAAAAATCGCGAAGCTCATTGACACTCCTTTCTTCTTCTTCTTCTTCTTCTTCTTCTTCTTCTTCTTCTCCGTCGCGACGTCGACGCCAACAGAGTCTGGTTGCGAGTCACGATTTTATCGACCATATGAATCGTAAAAGCCAAGAATGTCGTATCCCCACGTACGACTTTCCTACATGGAATGCAGTTTACGCATGCTCAGATGCTTTCCTTCTCGAGAAGGAAGAAATGAGGTATTCTGAACATATGCGGGGGAAAAAACAGCGCAATTATGTAGACGGTTGCTAATTGGTTATAATCGGAAATCCTATGGACGGACTCGCGACGTTGACCAAGGAAAATATTCCAATCGCTATTCTTTGTGTTAGAATACTTTGCTTACTAATCTTTAAATATACAAGGTGTTAAAAAATTAGACCGACAAACTTTGAAAAGAAAAAGAAAACTTTAAAATAAAAATTTTTTGTTAATACAAATTTTCTCTACGTTTAGTTTTAAGACATGGTATGAAATATGAGTTTGTGACTTTTGATGAGTTTATCACCTTTGGATTAAATAAGTTAATAGAGTAATTTTTGAGCATTTACTGTAAAAAGAGTGAATCACTTTTATGTATTCCATGTTTTGAAATTTTCAAGATTAAGATACAATTTAATTTTTCCACTTATATGTTAATTTATTATTTAAGTCACAAACTCCTATTTCTCATTTCAACTCCTATCATACCAATAGTATTAAAACAAAACATCGTAGAGAAAAATAGCATAAACAAAAAAAATGTTTATTTTGAAGTCTTCTATTTTCTTTCAAAATTTGTCGGTATAATTTTTTAACACTGTATAAAATAATATGTTCTGTTTCCTTTTGCTTATTATCGATTAAAATAAATAATATGAAGTTATGTGCGCGTCTATGCTTTTGAAGGTAGTTACATTATATCGAATAACAAATTTCGACTAAAAACGATTTTAAAATAATGCTTTATTTATGGAAAAAAATTTTTTTTTGCAAATTAATTCGCGCCATATATATATATATATATATACATATGTGTGTGTGTGTATGTACATAAAAATAATCAATATTATCTGATTGTATCGTCAGTTAAAATTAACCTATATAGGTATTTAATTCTCTTCACTTATCTTATTCACAATCTTTTTTGTCACGATAATCATTATCGATTTGAATCAACATTAATTTATATCGTAATTCAAGTCATATTGATACTGTTATTTTATAGATATTGTTTGACTATTTTTATATATTTCAATTTATTGATGAATTATTAACGATACTAAAAGATAATTATATAGAAAAAAAAAATATTTAAATTAAATTGATTTTTACATTTCTTTCAATTTTATTTTTTTCTATATCTAAAATAATATTTATTTATAATATATTTAAATATTATATTTAATTTCCAAATTAATATTTAATTAATATTTAAAAAATTAATTTTTATTAATATAAATATTATATTTCGACATTTAAAAAAAATATCTCAATTATTTTTATATTATTAGCATTCATCATTTTAATATTAAATTTTTCTATCTCAATAAAATCTCCACAAAATCGTGAAAAAATCTCTTAACAAACTCTCAAATTCCACTTCTAATTCTCAGAATTAATTTTTTTACAACTAGATTAATTTTATAAATTTTTGATATTGGTTTTTGATATTTAATTTTTGTCTTTGATATTATGAATAATGGAAATGTTTGCGAGAATTTTAAATATATTGGAAAAAGAAGATAATAATTATTTTCTCCGAGGAATATAAAAAAGAATTAAATAAATACGACTTTCTCGTAAAAGAGCAATTCAAATGCGTCTAGAACTCATATAATACGCGAATCGCGGAATTGGCTGAGCGAGCGCGAAAGGATCGATGACGATGATCGCGAGTCATTGACGTTCTCGCGTGTCACGTAAATCGCCTTCCTGGAACGAAGGCCACGAGAAAGTTCCGTGCCGCTGCTGGTTCAGTGCCACGGTCACGCTACATGCGTGGCATCGATAGCGACGAAAGTAAACTAAATCCGAAGGATTACGCAATACCGTTTTAAAAGTCACTCGACGTACCGAGAGTCGCCGCGTCGCCGTCTCTCCTCTTTTCTCGTTCTTTCTTTCTTTCTCCGGTCGCTCATTGATCCGATGGCCGTTCTTTTGAATCAGACTTATGTCGTTAATATTTTAAATTTAATATTGGACTGATTAATGCTAATAATATAAAAATAATTGACATATATAAAAACGTTAAAATTATTTATATGAATAAAAATGAATTTTTCAACAAATAAATTAAATGTTAAATTAGAAATTAAATATAACATTTAAATATATATTATACAAATTTTATTTTATTACATCTTGAATTGAAACATGTTGATACATGTTACGATTTTTGGTAGGAAAAGTATAGAAGCAAGTTTTTGTAATTTTTTCAATTTTTTTATTGAATTAGAAATCCAATTTTATCTCGCATTTTTTTGGTTCATGTGGACCTTATCTGTGGATTCACACCAATAGTTAGATTTATTTTTTATTTAAGCTGAAGATATTGTATAATTAAAGCTATCAGCAAATGAGAAAATAATGTGTACGAGTATTAATTTATTATTTATCTATTAATAATTACAATTATGTAATATAATTGTTATCAATAAGTACAATCATAATTTCTGTTTTTGGAAGGTTCTGTTATTGTACTCTTGTATTTATTCAAGATTTAGCCCAAAATATTTGATTTGATTCTAGCAGAATTTTTGATCGCATTTGAATTTACTGCAATTTTTATATAAGTCGGACAAGATATTTCTATTTCTTGACAATTAAATAATTACTATATTTTAATTAATACATATGTATATAGATATGTATATATATATATTTATTTATTTATTAATATATTTTATTTTTCGTTTATTACATAGATTTATCGTAAAAGTTGCTCCGATTTTATTTTGTAATACATTAACGTATGCATTTCTTTAATTACAGTATTTATTTAATTAATTTTTTTAATTATAGTATTTGGTTTTTTTTTAAATGAACCGTGTCCCTTTGTGAACAAAATTGTCGAAAATTCCTCAAAAAATCTATCTCTTTCTACGCGCATACCATGTTTAGGTCTGATGCCCGTACGAAGAGAGTATAAAACGTGGATATTAACGCGAAGAAATATTCCGTGCACCGGCAAAAAATAACGCGGTATTCCATTATCCTCGGTCGGCACGATGCAAAACCGGTCGAAATGATTGGATTTTTATCTCCGCTTTCTTTTTCCTATTCTCTTTCTCTCTCTTCCTCTCCCTCCCGTCCTCGCCTGTTCTTTACCATCTCGGTTTTTCTCCCTCTGTATCCGTCTCTTCCTTTAATTCGCGTACGTGTATTTTATACGTATGTGTATTTACTCCTCTCTCGTCTTCTCTCTCATTATCTCTTCCTCTCTCGTTTTATTCCAGAATTCGTAGAAAGATCGCGAGTGTGAAGAAGAAGCGAAAACACACACACACACACACACACACACACACACACATATATATACATGCACATACACACACAGATATGTACGTATGGATACGCATGTGTGAATACTCGTGCATGACGCATATATATATGCGTGCACGTGAACATCGCAGATGCGTGTGTTGTGTGTGTATGTGCGTATGTACGCGCGCGCACTGTTGCCGTGTGACTCATCCAGGTACATTGCACCCGGTACGTGTCCGGTACAAGAGTTTGAACATATATATACCTGTCGATCTTATATCCAAACTCCGACATTTTCCGATTTTTTTTTTGATCCGGCACGCACAAGTGTCAGAATAATCGTAGACGCAAAAAATATCATCATAATATCGCCATATTTCCATATTATAACCTGATAGTGAGTTTGTTCGGTGTTGTTCTGTTTTTTTTTTCTTTCTTTCTTTATATTTTTCTTTCTTTCCTCTATTTTTTTATACGATCTCTTGGAGAAAATCTTGCCAGGGAGGTTTTCTTCTTATTGTTAGATCATCTGGTATATCTGTAGAGTTGCACAAAGGCCCAATTTTAGGATCAAATACATTTTTACATTAACGAGGCAAACACACAATCACGATGAAATAATCTAATAATTTCATTAGTTTACAGTTAAAAATTATTTTAAATCAGACAAAGTGTGTTTTATAGATTTTTGGGTGCTGAAAACGATGCTGTAAACCTTTCACTAATGTCGGATTTGCAAAATAATTGAGGTTTAATGTATAAGAAATAATTTTTTTGCGATATTTGAGATTTTTTGTAAAAAAAGTTAATGCTATCTGGAAAGTTTGATCAAATATCATGAATGTATTGTTTATCCTCTATAAAATGCATTTTTTAAATTTCAATATCTTATTTTTTAGCCATGTTATGAAAGATTAAAGCTGGAAATTACTTCTCATATGCGTCTGAAGAAAAAAAGTTTTTGGAAAAAAATTATTTTTTCCAAAATTCATTTTACCATTATTTGTTTTTATTTCGATCATACAACTTTTATCTGGAACATTTTTTCGAAAATGCATTTGTTTCAAAAAATTCAAAGAAGGCAATTAAAATGAGACACTCTATATATAAATATACATTTAATGGAATCTATCACGATAAATTACACTATGTATGTGTATCGATAGTCTTAAACTACAAATTATGAGTATAAATATATGACATCATCATAGATGGAATATTTGCTATCTCAGCAAAATTCTGTATTTAAATCCTTCCTAACATGACTAAAAAGTAATACTATCGAAATGAAAAAAAATGTATTTTATAGGGGATGAACAATATATTCATGACATCTGATCAGAATTTCCAGATAGCATTAACCTTTTTCACAAAAAAATTTCAAATATCGCAAAAAAGCCATTTTTTGCATATTAAATCTCAATTATTTAAAAAATCTGATGCTGGTGAAAATTTGCTTGCCACATCGTTTTCAGTATCCAAAAATCTATAAGAAATACCTTGTCTGGTTTAAAATAATAAAAAAAAAGTTCTTTATACACTAGTGTTATATACTGTCTGATTACAATTATTATATAGATGCTCATTAAATCATTTAATCAAAATATTAATTAAGGATATATATAATAAATTTTTTTTAAGGCAGAATTTTCAAGAGCAACACAGAAGCGATTAAATTTTTATAATCAATTAATATTAATGAAAAAAAATGATTTTTATTAATAATATATCACGCTGTGCGTAAGCATAGCATCAAGCAATGTTGTATCATCACTCATAGTATAATATTATAGATAATAATGAAGAAATATTAAATTTATTTGAATTTAGAAGAGAGAGACTAATAACCAATAAAATTTCCACTTTAATCAGACAATTTGACAATTGATTCTTCAATTTTATATCAATTAGTGTAGAATTATTTATTAATTATTAATTATTAAATTAGTGGAAGTTTTCAAGCAATCAATCGCGAGTATGTCTGGGCAATTATTTCAATGGCGCCGAGTATTTCCTAACCTCGCCAAGACGCACAAATTTGACGATTAACTTGGCTGCTATCGATCGCGAATGTTCTCCGTTTCTTTCTCTCGCCTCGTTCTTCTCTTTTCTCATGTCTTTCGCGTCGAAGCAAAAATCCAGTGATGAATGCCTTATCTTCGATTTGCGTTCGCGCGACATGAATTATTAAGAGTATCCGCACGCGGTAAATACTCCTCGATCTATCTTCTCTTTCTTCTTCATCATCTTCTTCTCGGCCGCTCTCTTCCTCTCTCTTGTATTCCACTCATATCATGATGTCTTTTCCAATCTTGCTTCTTCTTCTTCTTCTTCTTCTTCTCTTCTCGCGCGACTTCTCTCTTCTTTACGTTCCCTTCTCTTCTCTCTTCGTCTTCATTCCTCTAATGCCACTGATGCCTTTCTCTTCGTCCCTTTTTTCTAACATCTATGTTCCTCTCCTGCTCTTAACCATCTTTCTCTTTCCAAATATCTTTCTCTTTTCTATTCTCTTCCTTTCCTTTTCTCTCCCCCCCTTCTTCCCTCCCTTCCTCTCTCTCGCACCTCAAGAGCAATGAACTCTCGGTAGGGTATATCATCGGTGAAGTGATGCTACCAGCGATACACCAACACTCGCGTAGCTTTTATCGTACCATATATCTCTTTTTCTCTCTCTCTTTCTATCTTTTTCTTCGCATTTCATGCTTTGCGTAGTTTCCTTTCTTACTTTCTTCCCATCTTTCTGATTTTCCTTCTTTAACTCATTTATTCGTATCAATGTTCTTTCTCACTTTCTTTGCCATTCTTCTTCTCTCTCCTTTCTTCTTCCTCGGCTTCAATAGTTCAGTAGTAATAATATTGCATAAATTATAATAAAGCGAACTGCATGAATTGCATTAATATTAATGTTCTAACTTCTCCACCGATGTTTAGATATCTTTTCTGCGCCGCTATCGCGAAAGAGATATTGTCCGACTTGTCGGATAAATTTTAACGAGTCGATTTACCCGTTCTTCCTTAAGACATCCCGCTCGTTGTTTGCTGCATCTCGCATGTATTTGAGTGCATCGCACTTACTTCCTGTAGCGCCCTCGGATCGAAAGAGAAGGAGAACGCATTTATAGCTATTGCGAGTCTTCATGGCATATTGCGTTGTCTCCCTTATTGCGGAAGATCATTCCTGTATCAGAGAAGAGAATCTGATCTAACCTAACAGAGAAGAGAATCGCAAAAAACAAAGATTATATGTATACTAGATAATATCGAGATGTTATCTAGAAGCTCCAACGATTCTTCATGGATCAAGCAAATGTTTTTTTTTTAAGACTTTTTTAACTCATAAAAAAGTGAAGATTCTTAAATATTCAAATACTTTTTTAACAAAATATATTGCTATCAATTTATCTTATATGTATAATAATATTATGAGACGCATTTTAAAATGTTAGTGATTGAAACAATCATTGATTCTTTCAGTAAGATTTCATTAATTTGCATTACATTCTTGTGACTGAAATTATTCACTGCTTTTCAATGATAATACATTAATTTTATTTAAGAGAATATAATTATTACAATCTAATATTGCACATAAAATTTTATATATGATATACATATGAGTCATTTGCTCGAAAAACGACTTAAGTCGACTTAAGTTTTTGCACAAAAAATTGAATTAAAGATTCAACTATGTGATTCGAGTTATTAAATATTATGCTATTTAGCTTTTATATTTTTTAATATAACGTTCCTATTTTGCCGATAGCAAAATATTTAATAACTTGAATCATCAAATAGTTGAATCTTCAATTTTTTGTACAAAAATTCAAGTCGACTTAAGTCGTCTTTTGAGTAAACGACTCATATATGATACTTTTATTAAAATATTATTTTTAATAATTTTAACTTATTTACAGTAATATAAGAATGTTTTTACACAGAGCTAACAGCTGTGTGATTTAATGGAGATTTTCCATTAATACACAAGTCACAATTTTTTTGAAAAAAAAAAAAATCAAACTATGTGTTCTTATAAAAATAGATATAAATTTATATGATACAATATAGGTGTTTGAATTAAAAAATTCAATTTTAATTAATTTTAGAATAATAAACTTTAATTAAAACTTTCGTTTAAGAAACATTTCTTCCAAATTTGATGAAGATACTTGTTATCATCACGACTCATATATACTTTTATTAAAATATTATTTTTAATAATTTTAACTTATTTACAGTAATATAAGAATGTTTTTACACAGAGCTAACAGCTGTGTGATTTAATGGAGATTTTCTATTAATACACAAATCACAATTTTTTTGAAAAAAAAAATCAGACTGTGTTCTTATAAAAATAGATATAAATTTATATGATACAATATAGGTGTTTGAATTAAAAAATTCAATTTTAATTAATTTTAGAATAATAAACTTTAATTAAAACTTTCGTTTAAGAAACATTTCTTCCAAATTTGATGAAGATACTTGTTATCATCACTTCTGCGCAATTATTCCAAGAGATTCGGTGTAATTCATGGATACAGATACTGTGTATGTGTCTGTGTTATTTTTTTTCTCACTACTCATCCGATGTACACGTGTTTTTTTGCGTGTTTACCTGCGCACGTGTGTCGTGCGTACGACGGACATGCGTCCGTATTAATGACTCTTCGTACACAGATGAGCGACGAATACACACACGGGAGACATAAGCGAGACAGAAAGACGCGTATATATGTATAGGGGCACGGCACGGTAAGCGAATGCTAATAATATTCACTTCCTGCAACTCGGTTACATTAAATCATCTCGACGGGCAGAAACTCTCTGGCCTCTCTCCCGCTTTTCCGCGTTATTATCATTTTTTTTTCTCGCGCACAATCATTGACGAGAATCACGTTAGTACGCTTAAGAGAAGATGTGATGAACGATATATAGGATAAATCTCAATGTGCGGGTCGAAATCATGATATGGGACGTCAGCAGAATGCTAATTGTCATTTGTCACATGTCGATTATCGTGAATGAATATTAAGTATCGTGATTAGATTGAAAAAATTTTGAATTTTTGCAAAAAATATATATATCGATTTCAAATACTGCGATGTATGTACAAGTATGTCTCTTACTGTCCGTTTTTCATTCAATTTATTATTATTAGTATTATTATCATTTATTATTATTATTATCATCATCGTCGTCATCATCATCATCATTTATTATCATTTGGAATCATTGCAATATAAGTTATTGCGACTCTTTTGTAGAAATATTTTATTGCAATAATTCGAGATAGAAGTTTCTCTCTCAGCTTTTAATTCTCATTTTTATTGCTCAATTTTCAATTATGAGGGAAAGAAGCGCAGTGCATATATTTAATTATAATATACTTGTATTAACCACGAAGCTATTATAGAAAGTTTATTAAACTTTTTTATTAATTAAAATATTTTTTATTTGATATACATATATTTATTAGCGATTCTTATTAAAAATTTTCTCTCTTACATTTTATCAGTTTTTATAAAAGTTATATATTAGCCTGGTTATTTTAAATTACCTTGTTCTATTTTTATTGTTTAAATATAAGAATATTTGTCTTAATAATATAAGAGTCTTTAAAAATATGTCTTTTAAAAGTCAAAAATAATTAAGAAATTTTTAAAATGATAATTTCGGATACTATTGCATTTTCTGAATCCCCATTTTCAGCATTAATCAAATATTTATATAAATTTTGATTATTATTATTAAATTACACAAATTAAAACAATAAGACGAATAACAAGAAGCAACTTTTTAATGGATCGGTATCGCGAGATCTAATTGTCGACTAATTTTGTGTATCATCATGCATGTGGGATCAACGACCACGTGCGTGTATGATCAAGTATTCACACATACACACGTATAAGCTACTAGCGCGGTAAGGACACAGGCCTTGACCATGAATGCGGGTTGGTAGATTGCATAACTATAGTCAAGTGCTTTGTGACACAGCGATCCTCTTCGTATATGTATATGATCGTACATACATACAGAGCCACACTTATACGAGGATGCTAGCGTGGGTCGATAGGCTATGGGCGATGGTCTTCAATGATCTTATGTGCTTAACATCGTTCAAGAATGTTTGCTCGCAAATAAATATTGGCAGAGATGTAGATGTGGAGAATGATCCCTGACCTTGAGATATATGTCGTCAAAGTCATGATTTTGAGTAATTTTCGAAAGGTTTTAGTTGTCGCTCGTTATTTATTAAAGGGCATTAACACTTAAAAGTTTTAAGGAAACTTTGAACATAGATTGACAACGAACAATTTAATATTAGGTATGGTTTATATAGGTGTTATTACTTATACTTATTGCACATACAACTCTATCTCTTATAAGCATTATCTTGTTGAATTTTTGTTTAAAGGAATTTATACTTCTGAACGAAGAATTAAAGCAATTCTTTAAAACAAATTTACTCTATTAATTATAACATTGCTGTTGAATAAACATTATTTATCAATAATAATTATATATTTATTGATTTTTCATACATATTTATATGTACAAGACTTGCTTCGCATAAAAACTTGTGAACTCATGAAATTATACAATATTTTAATTATATTTTAACCAATAATATATCCGATAGTTATGCAAGGTGCAAGAGGTGCCCTTCTGTAGCCCGTGCATTTATTTAAATATTATAAATATGTACTTAATTTTAACTATTTAATATGACTATTTAAATATTTAAATATAACTAACAGACTAGAGAATTCATGCTTTTGAGAAGCTTAGATTATCGCACTTAATGATTATCGCACGTATTCTTTACCATACATTTTAATTGTTCATAACTTTTTAATAAAGAAATGACGGATAATATTTTTTGGACGTTACTCAAGACCTTATGACAATATATGTCAAGGTCGAGATCCTTAAAAGGAGGACATCTTCATTTTTGTTATCGTTTTTAAATAATATATTTTAGAACTTTATTATAAAAAAATTATTGTTATTTTATATATTTTATATACCTGACACATGCGCATCATTTTATATCTAAATGTTTGTCATTAGCTGAATGATATTGATTTTAATATTTTCCCCCGCTCGCTTTAATCATATTGAATATTTTATGCCAAAGTAACGTTCCATATTTCTTAAAACATTGATTAGGAATGAATGATTGTTGGAACAGAACTTCAAAACGAATATTTTCACTTGGTGATTCGAGAGAATGAATTTTATGTGTTATTATCAATATTTTCCTATAGTTAATTTTAGTTCTGGATATACATATATATATAGAGAGAAGAAATTCAAAAATTCTCGCGAGCTATGCTTGATGCACAGACACGTGCTGGCTATTATATATCTGTGTATGGATATAAGGCGACCTTGTTTTAAGTTTCAAACAACTGATGTTCGAGTCTAGTTTTCATTTAAATCTGCATGAAGTAGCTGGTGGCGCCGGTAGAGAAAAGAAAAAAGAATCCGCGAGCGATAAAAACAAAGTTGAGTGAAATATAATTAAATTAATGATCGTTGAGCGTTCGAGAAATAATAATAAATTTTTATAATTATTACGTGTAATCAATGACTCTCGCGAGAAATCAAATTTGAATATATAGGATAATTGAATATTATATTATTTATTGCTCATTTGTTATTCCAATTCCGAATTTATTGCTTATATTAGGAAATCTAATTAATTGTTCTTAACATATGTTACTTTCAATATACATATAATACACGCAAAATAAGATTTTGATTATTTTTTTAGACCTTTTTGCACGAGCAAATTGGAATTAATAATCATTGCAAATAATTAATTTTATATAAATAAAATAAATATATATTAAATATATATTAATATAACTATATTAACAATACATAAATTGTCTATCCATGAGATAGGAATAATCATTTTATTACGACATTTAGGAGCAATAATTGTTTTCTTAACGACGCTTATATTTCAACATATGTCTCACATCACGTTTTGAATTTATATATATATATATATATATATATATATATATAATATAAATGTAATTTACCATCATTCGGATTGTGTGTATGTTAATTAATTAGTAGCACATCTTTGCGCGGTAATAATTCAAGATATTTCGTTAATTTATTACTTTAACCTCGAATTTATTATTTGTTTTTCGATTTTGCTATTAAAACGTTTCTCGAATTATTCTCGAGATTAATGTTGGGTGAATTCATTGCTAATGTTTTAAATATAGTTAAAAGCAATTGGAGAGAATACTCTCTTTTTCTCTAACTATATACAAGAATAAAGTATTTAAAAAATTGTTCTTCTAATTTTGGTATTAATATCTTTTTTTTTTGTAAATTGCTCTCAAGATATACCACTCTCAATCGAAAATTTATTTCGCGCACCTTAAATTCGAGACTATAATATATATCTTGAGAGAATCAATTTGAAAAGCATTTAAAAATAGTAATTAATTAACTAAAATTAAAAGAGCATTAATTTAATAAACTTCTGTTTCTAATTATTAAATAATCGATAAGCATAATCCTGCGCGTGGAAATAAAATTGGACCAAATGTAATTAACTTAATAATTGGCAAGTAATTAAATTACTGAGAAATAATTATGATTATTGAATGATTGAGAGATACGGAAACAAAATTGCTGAGTAATAAAAATAATGAGTCTTAAAATAATAAATCTTTCTCGCGATTAATTCTTATTTAATTATTTAACTAATTAAATTTATTAAATTACCTTAATGTTTTTAAATTAAGATATTAAGGGCATTTTTCACATTACCATTATATTTTTTCAGCTGTTTTTTTTGTTCAACAAATTGATCTTTCATTTGCGCAAAATTGTGAGTCGTTTTTAAAAGAGAATGATTTTTTAATATTTTGGATATTTATTTTTTTCTTTGATAAAATAGAAAAATTAAACATCCAGCCATTTTGAAATATCTCTGAAATATCTCTTATTTTTTTTACTGATATAATGAAATCGTATGTTTTATTTATTCGATTTGTTTCCTTTTGTCGCAAACCGAAATTAGAACCTTCTCACAAATTGGTCGTAAATCGTGCGGCGTGTCATGCAACTTTTTATCTCCTAATTCTCACGCTTCTAGTCCCTGAATAGAAAAGACACAGACCGACATAAATGGCGGTTCAGGACATTTCATGATTTTATAAAATTTAATATAATTCGGTGTGACGCGCTAATATACTCATATATACGTGAGAAAATTTTCAGAACTTTATTACGAATTATTGAAAAGGTTGAAAAATTTTAATACATAAAGTATCTTCTTTCAAGATTTTTGAACAAACTGTGTCAATACATTCTATATATAAGTAGAAATAAGAAACTGTTATATAAATATGTAAAGATTTATAAGTGCTTTATTAAAAAGTTATAACAAACATATGAAATATAAAAGAAATTGAAACTTTCACAATTACTTTGATATTTTTGTTATATACAGAGTTATATATAAAAAATGAGCGGACAATATTTCTTTTCTGTATTTATACAAGTTGTGTGATGAATTAATTTTTTAATGATGTAAATTTTTTCTAACGATAAGAAATGGAACAGTGACAGTAAATAATTAATAAGAAGTTATATCAATGTTTTTTAATTAAACAATTAAGCACAATTCACATAAACAGATTAAATATATAAACATCATCGATTTATTCTTACATTGTACCGTACTAAGAAGAAGTCCATTCTATCATTTTTTTCATATTTCACATTTTTGTATAACTTTTTAATAAAATATTCATATGAGCCTATGTTTTTATATAACATTTTTTTCTTATTTCTATTCCTAGAATACATTGATAGAATAATTTGAAAAAAATGCAATAAAGAGATACATATCAAATGAAATAGATTCATATTTTTTCAATAATAAATATTTAATTCTGAATAAGAATTTTATATTCCACATGAGGTTTTAGGTGCAATGGCTGCCGGTTTCTAATGTACTACTGATCAGACAGGATGATGTTATCAGTCGATCCGACGCTCCTGATTTTCTTCTCATTCTCTCTCGCATACTTCTAAGTCCCTGTATAAATTTATTTATTTTCCGCGCGCGATTGTTATCTTACGGAAGTTACTCCCAAAAGTTTTGTCCATGGAGCGTGCTCTTAAGAGTACGGACGAGGGAAAAAGTTCGTCAACAAATTGAAATATCTCGCCGGTTGAAGCACTTAACTTTGAATTCTTACGCGAGAGAGAGAGAGAAAAACTTGGCGTGATTACCGTATTTCGGAGATGTTGATCTCAAATTAGATTTTAATCGATTTTACGAACAAATTTTGAAACGGTTCAAAAACACAAATTTTTCTAAAAAAAAATTATTATCGTTGAGAGCAAATAGATCTCTCTTTTAATACAGAAAATTGATCTTTTTATGGAATATCAATTATACGAAAAAGAACGAGTATAATAAATGACATTTATTTACTTTAATGCTAATTATGACTTCTATAATTAGGCTTTTGTAGAGTTAATAAAAATTAAAGATGGGATATAAAGTTCAATATGTACATTAAAAATCCAAATTGAATCTAATAGTCAAGTTTCATTTTCTAAGATTTGAATAACACTCATAAGAAATAATATATAAGAAATAATATTATAATATATTGTACTTGCGAAGTAATCAAATTTAGAACAGTATATTCGAATATTAGATTGAGTATTTGAAAGGTTCGAAATAGTACTTATAAGTACTATTAAACATTTATAAGTACTTAAGTATTTATATAAATACTATTAAGTACTTATAAATACTTTATATACATATATAACATAGATAAATAATATTATTATAAACATATACTATTAAATATTTATAAATACTATTAAATACTTATAAGTACTATTTGATAGAAAATACTATTAAATATTATTATAAGAGTATTCAATAGTACTTATATATTATTAAGTACTATTATTATTATATTATTAGGTATTATGAAGTACTTCAATAATACTTATAATAGTACGTATAAATACTTTTTATCGCAAAGAATTTTTTAATAAGTAGTACTCAAATTCCAAGATAAAAAAATCTATTTATTTTTCTACACACACATAAAATGTAAAATTTTTTATAAGTACCTACTCATAAGAGATTTGAACATACTTGAGTTTGAATGTACTTGGAAGTACTGCTCTTATTTTTCAAAATATTTATAGAAAATTCAAACCCATCTCGTCCCAGCTTCGAGTCTACTAAAAGTTTTTCTTTTTAAGTAATTATAGAGTATAGAGATTCCAATCCATTTTGGAACCATGCAAACAATATCGAACCTACTTATACTTAATTTCATCGTTAAAAATTATGTGGTTGTGACAGGTCTAACAAGTATCATTCTGGTACTTCATTATAAATCACAAAGTTAATTTTTCTCACGCGATAATGTCTCGACGCTTCTCTCTTTTGAAAATTTGAATTTTTTCGGCATGTAAGTATCTTCTTCGAGGAAGTAATCAGTGCACGACGAAATAATTCGTGGATCAGAATTGGGCAGAAGGGGAGATAAAAAGAGAGAGAGAGAGAGAGAGAGAGAGAGAGAAAGAGAGAAGAGGCTGTGCGAGGAGGGAACCGGTAGATTTCTTCGTGAGAACGATGGTGGTGGTTCGACGGAGTAGAAGGGAAAGATTCATTAAGAAGACATTGAACTCGGAATTCCGTGCGTGAGGACCACCGGGAAATAAGAAGGGCTGATATTACTTGGCGATTTGCTGTGATTCGACGAGTGCATATGTATATCTGTCGATTTTTCACACATTTTCGTGTATATCAATTCTTAATAATGACAAATAAAAAAAAAGAGAAAAAAATTAAAATAATTAAAGCAATAAAAGAAAAACGCAGAAGAAGAGGAAAGAGGCAAATTAAAACATAAATTCGACAAAAGCTATTTCTTAGAATACTATATTTGCTTGTCAGTCTTCGTGCAGAATGATAAAAAAGAATTTGCGATGTTTTTCTTAAGAAAATATCTATTCTCCAAAATGGCAGAGACAATATCGTGTCCTACAAATAACTTCTTTAAATAAAAAACCATTAAAAATAATCGTCAAATATTATAATTCTATAAGACATAACGAAGAGTTACATAATGTTATATAACCGGACAAAACGTAAAACGTGCGCAATCGTTTTAATTTCCGCTTCTTATATAAGACGTTTATATGATTTTCGTATTGACTAGTTGATTGATCATTTTCCACAACGCAACATCCAGATGGTAAGCCAATCCACTCAAATCGATTATATACATGAACAAATGCTTTTAGAGAAAGTATCCTTTTCATAGAACTTTGTATCTATTCCATATAAAATTGATATTTATATGTCGCATTAAATGCGATAAATTAAAATTAAAGAAATTTTATTAAGAGGCCAGGAAATATCAGTATGGAACGCGTGATAAAATATATTTAAAAAATATCTACAAAAATATTTACATTGCACTGTAATAAGAGTGCAATGAAACATAAATATATAGAATTCTATATATAAATATATATAAATGTGAAATAATATTATATATATATATATATAAAAGGAGAAAGAGAGAGAAGGAGAGAAAAGTTATAAAATTTATACATATATATATTTTTTTCATTAATATTAATACTAACAATCTCTGATAAGAATTATTAACAACGAATGTAGATATAATCAATATAAAATGATAATTTTTTAAAATTATATAATTATAAATAAAATTGTTAAATTATTATAAAATAATTCTACTTTATTTAAAGAAATGATATTTATGTTTCTATTAAAAAAAATATTCCTATGTTCGCGCGCGCACGCAATAACTTTTACATAAGTTTGTTGTATACACTAATCATGCACCTGGTGCAGTGCCATGCATCCAATGCAGCATTAAAACGGTATATATATACATATATATGTATACTATAATTGATGATTAGATAATATATATTAATAACACCGAAGAAGAGCCAAGAAATTTGCTTCAATTATGTACAAATAAATTTCCTTGAGCTATAATTTAGTTAATGAACTATGACATGAGTTTCCTTACTTCTCTGACATCATTATGTACAGTGTGTCATCGATTTATCCAATCAGTTTTCATTTACACATTCTTTGATTAGTAATATGAAAAATTCATTTTTTTCTTTTTTATTTAAGTTTCAGAAATGCAAGCTCTGTTAATGTGAACGCGCTCGAAAGGCTCTAAACGAAGTTATTCACCTGTGTGTTTTTGGTCACTATTCCCTATAAAAAATAATTTTCTCTGTTAAAACGGGGTTATGAAGTGAATATGAAACTGAAACTTCTTTATTCAATGTGATCAGATTACAGCTAAACTGTTCTTGAGAAACACAAAAGAGGTAATAACATGAAAAGCATTAATAGAAACACAAAAAGAACTAAAAATGACTAGAATTGTTTATATAGTTAGCGCTATACTTTAAAATTATTTGTTTTAAAATTAATTTTACCATTATTTATCCTCCTTTAGATCATACAGCTTTTGTCTGGAATATTTTTTTGAAAATGCATTTGTTTCGAAAAATTCAAGGTGGGCGATTAAAATGGGACACTTTATATATAAATATATACATTTAGTAGAATCTTTTTTTTCCTTCTAAACATGACTAAAAAGTAAGATATCGAAATAAAAAAAATGCATTTTATAGAAGATGAATAATACATTCATGACATCTGATCAGAATTTCCAGATAATATTAACCTTTTTCACAAAAAATCTCAGATATCGCAAAAAAGCATCCAAAAATCTATGTATAAGAAACACCTTGTCTGGTTTAAAATAATGAAAACAAATATTTTTTTTAAAACTAGTGTTATTTAATTCTCTAATATTCCAATCGTCTTTAAACGATAAAAGACCAAAACTTTACTGTTTACATAGCCGTGCTTGTCATGCGCGAGCGCGAATTATGCGTCACGCAATTTTCGCGCGCGCGGGTGGAATGAAAGGAACGAGAGCGAAGTGTGTGTGCGAGAGGGTGTTGCCCCCGTCCGTCGTTGTGTTTATGTGTGGCGCGAATCTGAAAAAGGCGCTTGAGAAAGGCGCGCGTACGGAAGAGGGAAAAGGCGCTCTGGACCAGTTTTGCTGGGAGCGCGAAAACCGATCTAACAAGCGATCCAGCTGGTAATTCTTTTTTTTTCTAGTGTAGCTGCGGTGTGTTACGTCCCTCTCGCGTTTCAGCTTTCCTTCCCTGAAGTGTGTGTGTTGGAACGTACAAAGTCGATAAAGAGCATAAAATAGATTTTTAACACTTTCGTGCAAAGAGTCATGATAATTCCGGTATTTTGTATTTCACAAAATCTGAGGGATATGATTAAATAGACATAATAAGTTATTATTTTGAGAATATCTCTTAAAATATATTGATTTTGATATTAGATTGTGAATTATATCTTAATTATAATTATATATTAATACATATATATACACACACATATATATATATATATATATATATTAATAATATCTATTTATTATAATTATATATATTTATGTATTTAGAAAAGCAAAATTCTTAGACATAATTTCTTAATTTTGTTAATTTGCTACAGAGCAAATGTTTTTAATTTGTTTGATAAAGAGCAGTTCTTTAAGTTTAGATTAGGTTAGATTAGGTTTCAATCGAAATAAAATATTCTACGAAAATTGAAAATACAAATTAGTTTTGTTTAAAATAATTTAAACGACATTTAATTTTGCTTAAAATAATTTCTATCGTATATAAGTAAAATATATATTAATTATTTTTCGAAATAAATTGCATATAAAGAGAGCCTACAACTGATTTGAACGGGAATTGATCTATCGGTGATTTAAAAGCTGAAAAGAAACCGCGTCAGTCAGAGTTGAAGTCGCTCGAAGCTATCTCTTTCTCTCTCTCGTGATCACGAAGTGCCTTAATAAGGTTACGTAAGCGGCGAGACAGTGTTACCAGTGGACTTTCAGCGAGTCCCGCGTGTGCACATACATATCTACGAACGACTCGTACATAAAACATGTAAGCGGTTGCGCGAACGCGGAAGACATTACCCCTTCTTTCTTCCGTGCCTCCTCCCCCGCCTCAACCAGAGACTAGCAATCATCCTTCTCTCTTTTCGTTCTGTCGCTACTTTTTCTTCTCTCTCACATGTTAAGATCGAGAAAACGGCTGTGCGATATGTAACTTGCTTGTGTATACATATAATACACAAGCGAGCGGTGAAAAATTGTCGAAGAGAAACGTCTCAAAGGCGAGAAAATCGATATCCATGTCTCGCGAGGTTTTATCACGACTTTCTCGGCTAAACAGAGAAAAGTATATAGAAATCGAAATAATCGCGGACTTACACGATGAGCGGATATATGTATCTTTTACATTAATTTTGGAATCGACTGTTTGAAGAAAGGATATTACCTTCAAACACGCATAAAATGACATATTAGACAGATTATATAAAAGCTATTTTATTATCATTTCGGGTAAAAATATGTGATGGAAGATATCGATCAAATAATTGTAATAGAATCTTTTTCTGTATAGATCAAAAATATGGAAAAAAAAGATCATCACGTATGGCGAGAATCCATTTTTGGATATTTTTAGAATATAAAACTCTTTCTTCAAGGAAGAAAGATTCGATTGATTCCCTTATATGCGAATAACACTTTTATCAAGTTAAGTAAAAGTGAAACATGTGATCAATACATGCATAATTGAATTGATGTATAGCTGACATTACTATTATAAATTTTATTTTACGTAATTAAACTTTTTCCTCATATTATTGATTATTAATTACCGTTCTCTCTCTTGACACAAAGTATATTTCTATTTTCTAATTTTGTAATTTAATAGAATCCAATTTTTTTTCTAAATTGTATTTGCATGATGTGTGACACTTTTTTATAAAAAATAAATTTATTTGTTAAGATAAATAAATTTATTAACAAATAATAAATTTATTTATAATAAAATTAATTTCATTAGTAATTTATTAAATTTATTAATAATAAAATTATATTAAAATTAATTTTAATAATAATAAATTAATAATAATTTTATTAATAATATAAAATTAATTAATAATAAAAAATTAATAATGAAAAAATTAATAGTAAATTTTATAATAAAAGCGCTTTGATCTTGCTATCATCATTTGTGCAGAGAAAAGAGAGAAAGAGAGAAAGAGAGAGAGCGAGAGAAAGACAGAATTTAAAGAAACCGCATTTGCTTGGTGAGTCTCCGTATGGTGAGTCAAACGCATCGCGCATTTTGCGAACACACACATATATACTCACGCATGCACGCGTGCGTATATATGTATACAGATCGGAGAGTCTGTCGCTCTTTCTCTCCGCGACTGTGCGTCGTCTGCGAGCTTACGTCGTGTGATCCATGGCCTGTCCCAATCTATGCTGCTAAGGCAAAAAGAAGCAAAGCAAAAGGCGGACAAACACTTAGCTTAACCCAGTGAGGGACCTCGGTTACCAGAATAACTTGTTCCGCATTGCATTATTAGACGGTTATTTCAGAGCACGTCTCTCTCACGACGCCTTCTCCCGAGAGAGGAGGCATTCCGGCTCGCTTTCACCCGCGTCCTTCGTATATATATTCGATTCAATTTGTGAGAATTAATAGCGCAATTCTTTTTCTTTTGTTTTTTCTGCGCCTGACTGACGCGGCAGAATCCTTCGGGTGTCTGCGACGACGCGTTGGGATAAACCTTTGTCAATCTTAATTTGTCGTCTCTAAATAAGAATTGTATAAAGAACAGGAATGAGCTGGATAGATTGCGTTCAGTAATGCTTATAAATCCATTATTTTTCAAAAAGATGAATCTTCGCGCATTCGACTAATTTAAGAGAACTATTATATCAATATTATAGCAGATTCTAACTATTATAGGCAAATATGAAAGGTAAAGATATATTTAATAATAAATTATATATATATATATATATATATATAATAAATATATTTAATAATATATATAATATTAATAATTTATCGCAATTAAATCAACTAAAATAAATAAAATATTTTTATAAGAGATAAAACTCTCAATAGACACCTTATAATATTAGCAATCAATCTTTAATTAATAATTGATGATTTTTATGAATTATGACCTTTCGAGTGTTCTCTTCTCTCCCCCATATATTAATTACTTATTACTATCGATTACTTAATACTTATTATTATAATCATGAACTCTCTGATTTGCGAATTAATTTCGACAAATAAGCTGATATTGCATCCTGGCTTGAATGTTATCGGCGTAGCTTGCCGTGTAATATTCAGTTTTTGTTTGCAAAATTTGATGAACACATTCCAACGGTATAAATTGCTAATTATAATCGCGCGCAGCTTGGAACATTTTGTGAGAACTGTGCAAATTAGCGTTAATCGCTAATTTAATTACTCGGTAATCCTACATGTATGTATGTACATACATATATATATGTGCAGTATAATTATCAATTTAATTAAATTTTGTGCCCGATTCTCCGGTACACGTGCGTACATGTACAGACTTACTAGTATATACGTACTAAAGATACGTTCTAACCACCACCAGGAGATGATAGTGATGATGATGATGATGATGATGATGTGTGCACGTGTGCATCTCTATACTCTTTGTTCGGATCTGCAGCTCCTCTGCAACAAACGCGCCGCTAATAACGTTAATCACCGACCGACGATAGGTGAGAGCGTATATGGGTGTGGCCGGTGCTATGATGGGAAATGGCAGAGGTTATAGACAAGAACTGCGAGTGCAAACACGCGCGGCGGAGGCGCTTGTTGCATGTGTGCAATAAACGTGCAGTTGGGACCAGTAATGCCAGATTCGAGTCGCGCATTAAGCCAAATCGTAAGAGAGGAGGTATGATGGGGGTACACCTCTTAGAACATATATACCTGGAAGGGGAATTGAAGGATCGAGCTTGTGTCCAAGTTGGGTGCGAGAGAGAACCACGTTTTAAGGAGAAAGAAGGGTAGATTGTTATCTTTGTCCGCAATGCGCAAGCGCGAATTAGCGAATAGCGTCATTGCTTGTAAGAGGTTAGGGTTAGGAGATATCGGTGTATAAGACTGAATTAATACAGTATTATTAAAATTTATATAAATTTGCGTTTATTCCACGAAGGGAAAAGTGTGAGTGATATTTAACAAAAAGATTGTATTAAACAGAAATATTCAAAATTAATACACATTAAAAATTATATTTCCATTTTCAAACAGCGCGGTGAGCGTGACGTCATCCGCGTTTGCGCATTGCGAGCAAAGGTTACAAGCTACCTTTCTCTCTCGCACCCAACTTGGACACAGATCTTTAAAGCAATTCCCCTTCCAGATATATATGTTCTAAGGGGTACACGGCGTACATGTGAGCTTGTCCCCACCATATCCTCTTTCTCTACGATTTGGCTTGATGCGCGACTCGAATCTGGCATAGCTGGTTAGGACACTCGCAGTTACTCGCGCGCATACTTTGCACGCTGCAGGAAAGCGATCTTTCTCCCCTTCCCCTCGCCCCGCATGCTCGACTAACATCGGGCAAAGGGCAATTTGAGCACGACTCGGCAAAGGATGCACGATCGAATGATGATCTTTCCCAGAGATTCACGATTATGAGATCCCGATTATCTGATTCTAAATTTCTCTCTCGTATAATTCTCTATCTCTCTCTCTCTTTCTCACTCTCGCGTGACTCTCCGAGTCACGATTTTATCGCGTTATCATGATCGCTGATTGCGATATGCAGGTGTTAGCGATCATTAATTACTGCTGTATTAATTATTATCGAGCTGCGATAAAATCGTTCTGTAATAATTTTGGCGCACATTCTCGAAAGGAATTCATCCCTCTTTTACGTTTCGATGCATGCACGTAATGTGTACTTTCGCACAGAATTATTATCAATTACATATTTTTTCTTAATTTTATTTTAATTTATAATGAAATATTGAGATAAATTTATTTTTAATTTTTACAATATAAATAAATTAATAATATTTAAATAATTCTTATTAATATAAATTTAAATTCTAAAATTAAATAAATAAATAAAAATCTATATAAGTATATGCATATATATAAAAAAAATTAAAATAAAACTAATCTTATGAGATAATACCCATCTATGAAATAATGACCGAATCCTATTATTGAATAAATTAAATTAGCAAATTATCCTATAAAAAAATTAATATATACCCTGTCTGTTGTTATTAAAATAATTATTAATAATATTGAATAATTAAAAAAATTAATATTCGTATTCTAAAGTAATCATATTATTAATATAAAAACAAAATGGATTTTCAATTTTTATTCCTTCTATAAAGTTTATTTTTTTTTTTATACGCACGTAAAATCTTTTTTTCAAAACTACCCATTTATTACGAGCGCGAATTCTTCGTTATGCGGTAAATTAATTTAATCACGCGACAAGTAAAGTAGCGCGCGGGAGCTCTTCACAAAAATCAAAGGGTGGAAAGACAACAACAGGGTGATAATGACGCGTGATAATCCCCTTACTTTCCACAAGTTTTCCTCTTTTTCTCGCCCTGTCGAGAGATCCTCTCTTAAATGGCACGCGGACTCTTGTAAACACGCGGCACTTTGCGCCGCGGTATTTTCTCGAGCAAAAGGGCTCTCTTTGAATACCGGCTCGACGAGTGTCGGGAAGGGAAAAGGGAGTGGGAGGAGGACCGACCCTTTCGTCGTGTCCGCCCGTGTCCTCCTCTCGTCTCTTATTTCACGTGCGCGGCAAAAGCCTTTCACTCTTCGGGTATAGACGCTTAGCTTGTCGTTTAGTCTAACGTTCGGTGAGCAGGGTGTTTAATATATTAAAGCAATTACGCGCGAATATTAAATGCAGTCTCTCCCTTTTTTTCATATTTATTGGCGAACTGATAAAATATTTGAGCAATTTTTAGAGACGGTTTTTTTTTACTTGAAAAAATTTCGAAGAGCATCGACGCTTGACTTTAAAAATGAAACCGAATTAACTTTTAATTTTTGCGATTAGAGATTATACGCATGAAGAGTAAGCAAACCCCAGCAATTTCCCCATTTTTTGAACATTTCCTCGATATTTTATATTTTTGCTAGACTTTAAAACAAAGCATTTGTTCAATTTTTATTCAATAATCGTTACTTTCTTCATCATCCTCGTTTCTTTGCTGTTTTGATTGATTCCATCGATATTTATCGATGACTCGAAGCAAGCTTTTCGCCGGGAGCTCTACGCGAGCTCTCGTAGACGCGGAATTTCAAATAAGTATTCCGTGACATGGGAATCGAACCCGGAAATCGTGGCAATCCTGCTCGTTATTCACGGTGAGAGCAATTCACGTCGTCACGGACTGGTTGTGCATCCCTTTCAGGACGCATAAACTTTCTTGCCGCACAAGTATACTCTGGAACACGTGCAGAGTCGCGATTATTATCGAATAAGAAAGCAAATGCAAATTTCACTATTTTTAATAAAATTTTTAATAAAATTATCTTTTTTTTTACATCAAATTTGAACTTAAAGATAAGGAAGAAAATTCTATAATTAATATATTATAAAAAAAAAACTACTATGGCTATTTGTCATTTTTGAGCAAATTCTTTGATGAATTCGAGGTCGACATTAAAATGATAACTGATATATGAAAGCTATTTTAGATGCAATGTATTTTTTTCGAAAAGTTTGATAAGGCATTCAGTGTACTTGAGTACCGAGTTTGTGAATAATTTAAAATGTCCCAACGAACGCACTAGAAAGGAAGAAGAGACATGACGGCTTTGTAAAAGGAAGAACAGAAAAACAAAAAAGAAATATGAACAAAGGATAAAACGAGTTACGTAACGCTGGCTTGCGAGGGATAGAGATAACGAGTTAATTATAAGATTGCAATCTGTCGTGGGATTAATGCACCGGGCAAAAGGAGAGAAAATAATCAGTCGCGAACGATGGAGGAAGGAAAAAGAGTAACATTCGTGTTTACAAAGAACTAGAGAATCGATCAGCTGATTTTCTGATAGATAAAATGAAAAATAAATATTTTCAAATGAAGACATGATAAAGCTACTGTCTCAATGTGGTACGGTGATGTAATGAAACGATAACACATATGAAATTCGTTTGAAATTTGAAAAGAGATTATGAAAGACGAAAAGAGAAAAGTCAGGAATATCGCAGAATATTTTTGTTTATCGTTGTAGCGACAATAGTTGTTACAAATGACAAACAATATCCTTTTAATAAATAATCAAGTCTGCGAAGTAAATGGATATGATCTGTACGTTTTCTTCAGACTAAATGCGCAAGAATTAAAATTATAGAGGACGAGATTAGAAGCTCGAGAAATGGAGGTGTAATATTCTATTTTCCCCATAATTAATATTACGCTCTCTCCGCAAATGGTTTATTGGATTTCGGAACTACTACTCATCTTTCGGATCAATATTTTACGATAATTTTCGAGAGAATCGATTGTAAAACGTGGGGACGTAACATGGATTTCGATAACACACGTGCAGGCAATTACGAATCGTGGAACGGCGCTGAACTTTATGAGCGACGCGATACGAGTAGAAAGTCTCTCTTCGTTCCGCGTAATCGCGGCGATCGATTTCCTCGTATAAAGTAACTCCGGGCCGTTCTGGAAGGTGAATCATAAGAACTTATATAATGCAAAAACTATTGTAAGATTTTGCGACGAGGAGATTTCGGAGGAAATCTCACTCTGCTCCTATTGGCGGCGCTCATATTTAAGTATTGTAGATTTTTTCCGATGAAAAAATCGGGGGGTTGGGGAGAACCCTCTATCGGGATTCAATCTTAGGACCTCCCCCACAGTAAGCGGCCATTCTGCTACTGAGCCATTGATCGCCCCGTATACTCTTTTGGAAAAATACACTTTAATCAACTTTGGGATATTAATTTTAAAAAACAAAACCTTTAAAGTTGGATTTGATTTCGGATCGTCAATTGAAGATTAATCTTCAATTGATGATTAATCTTTAAATGACTGACTAAAACCTCTGAAAATAAGACCCTTTAAATGAACACTCAAATGAGAGTAAACTCCATATTTGGATGTTCTCAATTTATCCAACAATGAGGATCAACCTCCAATCTACTTATTATTAAGGGTTAATCCTCACCTACACTTGTGTCATTGAGGATTAAATCCACAACTTACATTAAATATTAATGGTCAACGTTTAATGTATGTACACCCAAATTTGAGTGTTATTAATAAAATTTGGACGTAGATTGAGTGTTTGTCATCAAAATTGATTATTAACACTTAAATTTGGGTTAGGAATTAACCCTTAATGATGATTATCCAAATTTAGTCATCAAAATTGAGTGTGTTTTTTTCGTAAGTGCATACTATGTATTCTCTAAGAATATATATTCGTTTTCTAAATTTGCTTGTCATTATTTTCGATAACAACAGCGTTAATGACGTGAACTGAGGACAGAAAATATGCGGTGTTGTTGATTTGCACATCAAGCAACCGCGCTGTTTAAAGACGGTATTTAATTGCAAAACAGACAGCGCGATAAATATCGGTATACCTATCGAGCGTTGATCACAAAGCGCCGCATTGATAAGAATTAATTACCACCGGACTCGGAAATAATCATGCGTGTCACGCAGGACCAATGCAAAAGCTGCCGGCAGCAACTGCAGCTGCAGCGATTGTCTGTCTCGTTTGAGAGATGATTCATCATAGATATTATCGCGAATACAGTATAAAATTTTTTTCCGTTAATTGATTTTCCCTGATCCCCTTTTGAACCTTCATCGTTGCAAGAATTGATAAATCACGCTTAAAATTGAGTTTTTTTTCTTCCGAGAATTTCGCTGAATGTATTTTTCGCAGATCTTTGCATAATAAATTGATATTATATATGCAACTCATATTTACATTTCACAGACACTTTCGGTCACGTGACCGAAAATTGTTGCATTCTTTAATAATGCAACCGACGTCGCTTTTCCGAGAATGTCTCTTGGTTAAAACAATCACCTCTTCTTCATCGAATGGCACCTTGGTACCCGAGCATGTGATGACGATACGGAACGTGAATAACGGGAATTCGAAGGTGAATGCTCGAGCAAATTGCGAATTACGATACGGGACTGGCCGAGCACGCATGTGTGTGCGGTACACATACGCATATAAATATACACATACAGACGCATACATGCGACGCACACTGGCCGGTAACCAGTAATTGACTTCGTACGAGACCTGAGTGCCGAATATGTACACGCTTGAGTGCTCGCGAGAAGAAGAAGAATCGTAGCTAGAAATATGAGATTTCGATATTCCATTCCTGGTCGAATGCTTTCAGCGGCGATGTCTGATAGCATTAGCCAGATGTCGATATCTTCTGAGATAGACTTTTCTTTCCTCTTTACATGTATACTTCTTTTAGAAAATATATCTTCAAAAATATATCTCCTTTTAGAAAATACATCTTCTAGAAAATATATCTTCAAAAATATATCTCCTTTTAGAAAATACATCTTCTAGAAAATATATCTTCAAAAATATATCTCCTTTTAGAAAATACATCTTCTAGAAAATATATCTTCTTTTAGAAAATACATCTTTTTTTTTTTAGAAAATATATGCTCTTTTAGTAAATATATCCTCTTTTAGAAAATATATCCTCTTTTAGAAAATATATCTTCTTTTAGAAAATATATCTTCTTTTAGAAAATATATCTTCTTTATTCTTTTTCTAATCTCAATTTTCATAAATAGATTAATAGTCGGTTTTCCTTATTATTCTATAATATTACGTCTTAATGTAATTTAATATGATAATTTAAAAAAATATATAATAATATAATTTAATTGAGAGAGTTTTCGCGAAGATTCCGAAAAGGATGTAGAGAATTATGAAAATTGATGTGCGAATTATTGTGTATCGAGTTCACTTCAGTAGAATATTTCACAAAGACTAAGCAAAGGATTAATAAAAGCGACACTCTTAAAAAAAGATCCTCCACTCCGATAAAACTTCAATTGAGTGCTGATTTTAAATATCGACGCGCCGAGAATAAGTTCACCAATATAAATAACTTATAGTATACGCGTCACGTATCGAATAATATTATATAATACACAATAACCGTGTGTATTTTCATGATATATGTGCGTGTGTGTGTGTGTGTGTATATATATCACGATATATCTCTGCGTACGTGTGCACGTGTATATATGTTGCATTATATCGTAACCGGTGAAAGCGCGTCGAAATCGCGCGCAGAAATAAAATCGCGCTGCGCCGAGTTGCAGATATAACGATAAAATCGATAATCCGGCGTTCATGCAACTCTGCGTTAAAACGCACGAACGTGCATACACTCTCTACATTTTTGCAGTTAATCCGGATTATTCCGATGCGGCCTTTTTTTTTCGTCTGTTACTTACCGTGATCCGATTTGAAACGCGAGAGTAAAGTATCATTATATTCTATGATATAAAAAAAATATACGCGTGAAATCACCTGTGGAACTAATTATATAATAAGTAAAGGATAATAATATTATAATAAATAATGGTTACTCTCTTATGTCGCTAGTTAATGGAAGTACATTATTATTTATTGTTCGATTCGAGATGAAGACAACTTTTAATTTGCATTATTTTCGATATTTCACGCAGAAATTAAGAGAGAAATGACTAAAATAAAATTTTTTAATAATTTTTATCTCGAATTGCTGCGCTGCGCGTTTCAGATAAAAGTAAAACGTTATTATACAGGCTGTTTCCGCTTTGCATGTTAATTTAAGCTTAATCTCATTTGCATTGGTAATACAAACACATAGAAGCTGATATTCTCGACGCGCGTTTAATTCTAAATGTACTCGCCCTCATCTCACGTGTTTATATTAACGCGATTCTCGTATTAAAATTCGAAATTAATACATGACGTGTATCGTTTATAACGAATGAAGAAGCAGGAACGCTGGCAATTTGTATTTATATGTTCTGTAAATCGCACTCGTGTTGAATAGAGTGTATTCTTTTATATTCTTTTATATACGAGTACATATAATATTTCAGATACAACATGGCGATGTTAATTTTAAAATTATACGCATGAATACGCATGAATACGTATATACTGGTCGCTACAACTTTCGCCCTTACTTTCGATAACGGATCGAGAGTTAAACTTCATTAATGTTACGCGATATGAATATGGTGTATTAACATTTCCGCAGAATTTTGGCATCGCTATAATGGCAAAGCTATAATTTCTCGGAGAAGAGCGTATTACGCGTCGAGATTTAATTAGCCACTAAAAAATTCATAATTAATTATAAATGTCGTTAAGAGACAATTAAATTCGCGTTAAATTTCTTCCGTATATATATGTATATATATTTATATTCCCGGAAACGAAACAAGACGAGAGATCCAGAGAGCAATCAAGTTATATTTTAAGGACAGATTCCTCGACGAAAGTCGATTAAAATTGATTTCGTGTCAAATTTTTCAATTGATTACCAATGATATCCAATTATATTTTCGTAATTATACAATTTTGTAATTATAGAAAAAAAAATTCTATTCTGTTATTTCAAAGATGATTTTGCTGCAATAGCAAAAAATATATTAGCTACAGAGATAAACTATTTTTTACTTTGACAGCAAATTTTTCCAACATATATTTGCTCAACGAGATTTTCCCGTTTTGTTTTTAAAACATGTTCTGTAATATCGGATATTCAATTTCGGCAGCGAAATTTTTTCACACGTAAAATATGCAGTGGTAGCGACATTTTTTTAAGCTGCGTCGATAAAATTTTTTTTCTTTACTTGTTCACGTGTGTGGGTATGTGTGTGTGTATGTGTAAGCTTCATATATCTGAATATCTCCCGAAATAAAATCAGTTTGAAATTAAATGAAGTTTCGTTGCCCCGCACCTCTGAAGCTTAACTAATTGAAGCTTCTAGATTTTCCCTAGTATACATATTTCTGTATATACAAATGTAATTAAGCGACTATTAAATCTCAGCGCGTTCGTTGCTGCATATGTAACAGCGTACAACCTGAGCGAATACATAACATCGCTATAAACGAGTTTCTTGGCACTCATTTTGGTGCAACTCGTTATTGTTATCTTCAAATATCTATAGATTGAGAATATCGCGGAGGCAACAAAGTCGCTAGAACAGATGGTGCCCAATAGGAACATTGTTTATTGGTCAATTGCACACAGGACTTTGTGATTGGTCAGTTGTGCTAGTTCAATCGCACTGTCCATTTAGATCTCTTCTGCTAGAACTACTTAATTGACGGCTTATAATATATAATATATATCGTAGTGCGTAAAAGATTACGAATTAGTAACATGGTATTTGCTACGATAATATGATTAATGAGTAATAGACTTCTACAATTAATGTGATTAAATTGTAACCTAATCTAACTCAACATATCACGACGATAGGTCTCGAAATGCATTTATTGTGTAAGTTATTCAATTAATCAAGATGTGTTAATCGAAAGTGACAAAATCCAAACTATAAATTATCGTTTCGTTGCGATCTTCATGGATAATAATTATTTTTTTAAAGATATTTAAAGAGTTCATATATTTCGTCCAAATACTTTATCGTTGTGTATGTGTGTGTGTGTGTGGACTTTTCAATGATCTAAATCCAGATTGAGAACGCGCAGTAAAATTATTGAATCGTGTAATAAAAATAAGCTCTGCGATACAATTAATCATCTAATAAATAATTAATATTTATATTTTAAAATTCTATAATTTAATATTCCATATACATGTATATATCATATAATATGTAAAATTATTTCGGCAATACTTAGAATCAAATTATTTATATACATATACGTATATATTATTTATAATATATAAATTATAATTTTATAATTATTACATAACGTTTCATGTTTTATAAATTTTACATAGTAATATTGGAAACAATATTATCTGTATATAGAATTATAAGCCAGTTGGATGTCTAGAAAAATTGTTGAATTTAGGTGGATAATAATATCTTTTGAAAAGAAAATATCTTTTTGTTTAATTTCAAATAATATTTTTAATAAAATTGTAATTTTCTATTAATAATTATAATTTTAGTTTGGATCACCGAAATCTTTTCATCGTATTTTTCGCACCCAAGCGTGCTCTTAACGAGGTGAGCAGTGTTTTTTTTCCACGTTGTACGGAAATAATTATGAAATCCGGGACTGTACGCCCGATACGGTATGCATAACAATGCAGAAGTCTAAGTATTGCGGCGTGAAAAGCAGGACTGAAATAACACGTTAGTAGACACCACACACGGTGCAAATAAAAAAGGCGAATATTTTGCATACTTATTCGATAGAATTAAATTTATTTATGTAAGAATGCAATCCAGTTTAAATTTGCTTTATATACATATTCGACGAAGTAGATATGTGTTTAGCATAAACGATTAATTACTTTTTAGCGAAAACTTGTGATTTAAGAATCATAGAAAAATATCGAGGAGTTGTATATAATTATACGTAATAATTTCTTTTGTTGCATTTTCTTTTTGAAACATATATTTTTGATGAACGTGTTAACATTCTACGTCATATGTATATTTGTATATCCACGAATGACATCTGTATTTTAAGAAAATTATATTATATTTTTGGTTTAATTTGCACTTGTATTCTTCGTACAAATGATGCACAAATTACGTAAAAAATATTCTTAAAAATAATATTTTTACAGAAATAGCACATATGGTTTGTGCACGACGATTAGAACGGCAAGAGAGTCGAACTTAAAGAGTCAAAAACACTCTAGCTTCTTCGCGGATGCAACAGACGCGGAAAGCGCATTTCCTGGAGATATATCCAAGTGCATTAGTGACATAATTTTCTCGGTGTATTTCTGTAACGTACCAAAGAGAGAAGCGCGTCTCGGTTGCGAGGAAGATGCGGTGAAAGGAGGGGATCTATGTGGCGATGGCCGGACACAGTCCGTGTTTCTCGGACTTATAAGTTAGTCTCTATCGATGTGTTGCCACACGTTTCCGTGTTCGGTTGCACAACACCTGTACTCGAGATGGTCCGTAATTCTCTCCCCAGAGAGAAAATCCGTAAAAAAAAAAAATCTTCCCGATCGATATAAACGTCCCTTCTCTCCTTCATCCTTTAATCTCTTGCCAGATCCCGGGAATCGCCCAATTTCCTCGCTACAAAGTTGCATTAGGACGCTCGAAGGCAATCTATTTTTAAATCTTTTTGTGCTGAAAAAACTTTCCGCGAAAAGAGAAACATTTGTTTACATATCTTTCAATTTTGTTTTAATATCCGCACACAAAGATTTTTTCCGTCCAAGTAATCAGGACTTGAAACTTTTTAGGGTCACAATTTAATTTTGCAGAATTCTATTTTTCGAATAATTTCAAATATCTCGTGATTGCTTGTCAAGAAATCTATATATACACATATGATGGATTTATTTTAAATTACTCGTAAATTCTTAAACTCTGTAAAAAATTCTATATTTAAGTACTTATATCTATATATATATATTGCGTGTGAAATTCTGTAACGTAGATCATCCGGGAAATGATTCGCAATCGCCCGTAGACGTTCTCTCAAAGCGACCGTATATCTTTGGAATTGCATAACGAGCGCGGATAGGTGGAGGATAAAAAGAGAAACCGTCAATAAGGTGAAAAGGTGGAAGGAGAAAGAGAGATGGCTTCTCTTTCTCTCTTTTTATTTCTCTGTTCCTTTCTCGCGACGAAGATCGGCCGTAGAAAGTGCATTGGGAAAGCGAGCGAGAGGAGCGCGCGAACGCATATATAAACGCGATCATAAATTATTTGTCTCGGAAGGCGCATGCACGAATGATGCTGATATTGCGGCGTCGTTTCCCGGACACGAGGCCGGAGAGATTACGGGCTCGTCCTTTAACGATCGCGATTCCTTATTCAGCAGCGTTACTTATCGACCCGCCGGGACATTCGAAAGTGCTGGTAACTAGGCACAATATAGGGATTCTACTTAGAGCTCTACAAGAACGTTTTCCTTATAGCAAGGAACGCAACTTGCAATTCATTAAGTGACTAAAGCTCCCCATTGAATTGGAAAAAGGATATTTTATGTCCGCATGAGGGTGAGGGAAAAGGAAGGGAGTTCAAGGAGCATTTCGAATCACTGACATGTTCCCAAAACATTTTAACAACAACAAAGATGTTTCAGATGTGGTCAAGTTGGATGATGCACTTGATACATATCATATTTTAACAATAAGCCATATATAGAGGGTGTTTTCCGGCAACGATCACAGAGAGAAGCGACACTGTATAATAGTATATGACCCGAGTGCTTTCTAAAATACTGTATTTTACTGTGTTGTCGTTTTATGTCACTCCATGGATACCAACACACACATTTTTACATTTCGTGTCATTTTTCTTTACTTCTATTGATATTGTGGTAGGAAGTAAATTTTTAAAAAATTTGAAAAAAAACTTAAAAAATTTTGAAAAAGCTATATAAAGTGATTGTTCTGCATTCTGGTGATGAAGTAAAGAAGCTAAACAATATTTCAGTTACAAGTTAACACAGTGTGACATTTCGTTGTTGAAAGCACCCATGAATTGTAACTCGGATAGATCATATGTAATGAGTGATGATATTTAGACTAAGTCGCATATGGTAAGTCATATTTAAACGCACTGACAAGTTAAATTCGCGCGGTAACCGGCTGCCGCTAATTACGAGAACCGAACGCAAGCAATACTCTGCGCTAATCTCGCGCGTAACGGTACACGCGTTGTTAGTCGCTGCAGTATTTCCGGCATTGCGCGATCGTTAACATTATCTCACGTGTAATAGCGTTTATTATGCGATATACAAAATCCCCGGCCTTTATTACACCGCACGACTAGAGAGGTTTCTGCGGGGAACAATAAAAAAAATGAGATTCAAGTTCACGAGGATGACTCGCGCGCAGTCGTGCGATAATATCAGCAGCACAATAATGTAATACGCCCAGAAGTGTTCCGGCAGAATATATGAATTCCGCAGAGCGGAATTTTGATATATGGTATATTGAATTGAATAAATCACTATTGCTCGATCTACTATAAAAATGCTGCAGCTTTTCACAGACTGGTTTTTTGTAATAATAATAATAATAATATAATAACGTTTATTTTGATCTCCTTGGCATTACAAGGCGCTTTTTTGCAACGAGTATATCCGCGTCTTTTATAATATCTCTTTAATTCCTTTTAACCTGGCCATTAGCGACTTTACATCTATAATCTTCTTTCTTTCTTCTCTTCTATCTCCCCTTTTTCCTTATCCTTCTTTCCTTCTCCTTAATCACCTTCTTCTCCTTTTACAATCCTTTTCCAAAAAACTTTTTAAGAGGCATATGGGGTGTTTAGGATCGAACCGGGTTCGAACCTGAGACCTTTCGTCTATCAGTCCGTGTCTTCCACGCGAGGCCACATGTCACCCCAGTTTTTGTAATAATTTTCAGTAATTTATTGCCGTGTCAAGATGTGTTAGAATTGATTAAATCAAAATCTTTAAAATTAAACGATCTCTTTGAAACCCTTTACATTTTTTACAAAATGAGAATAGCGTTTCAAAACCAGACTTGCTTCAGTCAGTTAAAAAGAAAAGAAGGAAAGAAATTAAACCCTTTTTCTTTTATTAAATTTTATTAAAACATAAAATTTAATAAGTGTGGACACTTATTTTCTGGTTCCACATTTATTTTCTGATTTCGCCGATTATACGCACTGTCACAGCGCATAACTTATATATCCTTGCTCGACGAATGCCGTCACGCATTGACACTAGAGGCACACTCGCACACTGCACTTGGACACGACGATACGGATGGACGCGTGGACGCGGGCTGGAATACGAATGTTGTGACCCAGGCGCAAATGTATGCGACGCGCAGCGCTTCCTTGTAAACAAGGGGCGCCGTGAAACTGCAGCCTAGGTCGAGGCCGTGCACAGTCGCGAGTAAATAGGTAGGCGGCTCTGCAATTGCATGCGCTACTCGCGGCAAGAGAATTGCGCCATTTCATCCCTCAAGAAGTGCATATCGATACTTGGTTTTTTTATAGCATTTTATAAATATCTCAGGAATAATGTTGATTTTGAAAAAAAAGTGACAGTATGAATGTATATCAAAATACTTCAAAAAGTTAAGTTAATTTGATGTTAGTTAATTCGTCAGATTAGTTTATGATTTATTTAAGTTAGTTGTTTATAATATTATGAATTTTTATAGAGAATTATATTTTTTTAAAGAAGATATAGAGAGATAATATGTCGAAAAATGTTAAAATTAGCTGATTAGAAAAAAATGAAAAAAAGATCTGATTAATCAGCCGTGTGTAGCAAAGTTGCGCTACTCTTTTGCCATTAAGTTAACAATAAATAAATTTGTTGCGCTTTATTATACATTTATATTTAATTATGTAAATTGGATTAGACTGTCCCAAAATTATTTTTAAGAAATTCTCAGAAATTTTTTTATAATTTATGTGTGTGTGTGTGTAAACTACATTTTCAAATTTAACATTTGTAAACTTAAATTTTTAAACTTAAATAGCCTTTTATTTTTCCTTTGTACAAGTGAAAGAAGGCACACAATAAAAATTTTATAAAATTATATTAAAAAGTTGCATCTATAATGCAAATTCTCTAATTTTATCTGGAATTTCGAACAAAAATAGGAAGATCATGAAATTCTCAGAAATTTTTTTAACGATATATGTGTGCACGCGCGTGTGTGTATGTGTGTTTATAAACTACAGCATTTTTTTGAAACTCTCAACTGGTCAAAATATATTCAGCGAATAATTCGCGCGTTTTTGTTTTACTCTCGAGATCTCAGGAAAGCGGTACAAGATCCCATTTCGCTTTCTTCCGTCTTCATGTCAAACACGCACCAGTGCTCACCGACAATAGGGTGCATCGTCAGCTCATTTCGCAAGTGCACGTAGATTCGCACTTACGATAACAAGAGCAACTGCGCTGCGTTTCCGCGGCGTTAATTGAGATTTGACACTTAACTCCAGATTACTCTACTAACAGCTTTTGTATAAATATTAAAATTTGATAAATATCGGAGTGGAATTAGATAAATAACTGGTGTGAGTTCGAGCGCCATAATCTTAATAATAGCATTATTATTTCATATTTTACGCGCTAAAATACGAGCATTTTTCCGCTCATCAAGCCAATGTTATATTATATTTTACGTTTTGACGTCAGAGACAATAATATAGTTATACAGTTACAATCGTTAATTTTTTAGTCAACAAATGTACCTCGAAACGTCAGATTTGTTTGTAGATAAATGGCTGGTCCTGATTTAATTGTGTTTATTGGGAGTTGAATGGTTACTAATAAACACTGTCAAAACGAGCTGTATATTGGTCTCTCGATATTGTCGAGTCCGATAATATCGTTATAGCATCGCATCGTACCGTTTATTCAAACGTGCAGCGTTTTCGGTGCATTTACCGCGCCGTTGATTTCTGGACAAAGGCGAGTAGCCCCCCTCTCCCCCGCGCGGATATAACATAATCGATTTATTAGCAGACTGAGGGATTGTAGCATCGTGGAAATCTGGTCGCTTTGAAACAGGCCGAGTAAACGGTATACAACATTATACATTATCCCCAATCTAAATCAGTACAAATTGTAGCAACGATTACGTGAGAAAAAGACACTCACTTTATCGACATAAATTATTTATTATTATATACGACTAATGTGAAATCTAAAGAAAGAAAAATATAGTTGCATAGAGAGGTGTATATCTTGGCTAAGATAAACAAAGCGTATTATTTCATATCTTATCGTGTTATCGAAACGAGTTTCACGAGAATAAACGCGATCCAGAAAAGTAGCCTTTAAATTTATTCGTGCGTAATTAAACGTATGTAATTTGCAACTAACACAGCTACATATTTTTTCTCAAAAACAACTAGGTTTTTTTATCCCCAATTCTTTTCATTATTTTGTGCATAAAACTATTGAGTAAAATAATTGAAAAATGAATATTTTTTACGAGATATTTCATAATTTATATAAAATTATCAAATTAAAGTATAAAATATCTCGTAAACTGCTCTTTGTTTGCTACAACTGTTTGTCTATTTAACTAAATTCTGTTTTGTCTATTTAACTAAAACTCTATTTAATTAAATTTTATTTGTTTTATATAATTAATTCGTTATTTTAAAGGATTAAATAAAGAAAGAAGATATAGAAAGATTATCTTTCTCGTATGTTTTTCTGCGTACTTTTCACAATATCAGTTATTGAATCTTTTTATAAATATAAAATCTGCGGCTTCACAAGGAGTTAAACTGACTATGACGTAGAAAGTTTAATCACAGAAATTGAAAATTCTAATTGTAAGTTTATTTTTCCAATTTATCCTTGTCGATATATTGTACTTAACTTTTGATAAATTTCGTTAAATTTATTAGTCGAGAAAAGAAAATATATAGTGAAGAAAATTTAATTATATATACAATATTGTATATATACAGGGTGTTCAATTATAATCGACCATCCCTAAAAACTTTTTCATTTTTGATTGTACAACAAAATGTTTCAAACAAAAGTTGTTTGATTTGAAGGGGAATAAAAGATAGCGCTACTGACTTTTTTTTGTAGGGCGTTTCTCAAGTCATTTGAATTTTTTTAAATGGAACTACTATCATTTTTTTTATATAAATCGATTTCTTGCAATTTTCCGCATAATATATGCATACATATGTTCAGCTAAAAAGAAGACATACACAATAAACTGAGACATATTATTTTGTGATCGTTGTATGCAGTGTCGTAACTAGCCTGCGTTGCGATCGCTGCAAGCTAAACATTTTGCATCCTTCCTCCTCCTCCTTTCCAAATACCTATAATAAAAAAATTAAACTTCTGAACTGAAAAAAATGTTTATTTGCTGCAAATAAATATATTTTTTCACAAATTTAAGAAACAATATTTTTTTCCAAATTTTGTTATTTTATCATCTTGACTGCGTCCTTCGAAGCTTGCCCGACGACTCCACCCTATAAGTACTGGTTGTATGTTATGCTGATTTACACGGAAATAATTATATTCTAAGCGATTTAGCGTAACTATATAGTACATTTTTAGATTGTTAATTTGATGCCACAACGAAAAATGATCGAGCTTGCGAAACAATTGCACAATTTTTCTTATTTGTTCGTTGGTCGCTGTCGCTCGCAAAAGTAAAGGTGCAAGGAGGAATAGTAGTGCGTGTCGAGTGGAATAACGGGGTTGCTCTTGATTGTCCTCGCGATGATGATCGCACTGATGCATCGAGTGAGCGGTACCGTTTGGTTCGCTCTACGACTGTCATAAAATCACAAACACGGCGAGGCTGTCGGATTAGAATCGCTCAAGTTCCCTCTCTCTTTTGGTTAGGTTAGGTTAGGTTTTTAGATTAGGTTAGGGTTAGGTTAGGTTAGGTTAGGACGTTCTTACCGTTTTTCTCCTCTCCTCCTTACTTAACATCCGCCACTCTGGGGGTTTCGCGAGAGACTAACGGTACAGACACATCGCAATAAACTAGGATCTCTCCTATATAGTTCCTTCTCTCCCTTTGCCGGCGGTCCCGTTTTGTTCCTTTTTGCTACTCCTTTTTCATTTCCTTCCCGTTGCACCTCTTCCTCCTGCTCCCCATCATCCTCCTTCTCCTTCTCCTGTTCTTGCTCTGGTCCGTCTAGTTGGGTGCTGCTACATTCGCTCGTTCTTCTTCTTCTTCTTCTTCATCTACCTCTTTTCCGTAACGGTGACGTTGGCTTCCCGTTACGCATCCAGCCTGAACTTGCCCGCCCGTCCGAACGAAGGAACGACCTATTCCCTTTCATGGGCGAGCCTCGTTACATAATGGATGCTGAAGGAATGAAAGATGCCAATGTTGGATGGATGTGCGTCCCATGTGTGTCTTCCAAAAATGAAAGAGTTTGCGTGTCTTGCGCGCAAATACGATTTATAGATCTCATCCTTCAAAGTTTGACGCAGAAAGAAAGTACTAAAATAAATCGCAAAATGACAATAATATATCGATACCTATTTTGTCAACAAAAACATGTAAAGTATTTTGGTATAGTTAAATATAAGATTTCTGATATAAATTATATATTGAAAATATTGTGATATAAAAAATATTTGAAGAATATTTGAAAGAAATGGAGAAAAATTTTTTTATTATAAATTTAAGGAGCAAGCAAAATTGTGAACAGCTTTAGCAAGTGTAGATATATATCTACAGATAATCTTATTTTTAATTATAAGATACAGTCACTTCGTCATATTATATAATAAGTTTATTGTAAAATCAGTTTTATTAAGAAAAGAAAACGCAATTTATACGTCAAGGCATATAATTAACAATACATTAATTATTTTTTTTTATTCGTTTACAGAGCAGCATTACGCGGCAGCTGATTCCAACAGTTCGACGCCCGCTAAAAGTTTTGTACCATGCAAGGTTTGCGGCGATAAAGCGAGCGGCTACCATTACGGCGTAACCAGCTGCGAGGGTTGCAAAGTGAGTATCGTATGTTGAGGATATTCTTATCACGAACAAGCAAAGGCTCCGAAACCAAATGCTTCGGGACTTAAAAGCCAAAGGTATAATATTTACATTAATTTTCGCAAAATCAACATCAAGAATATCATTGTTGCAGTGCTCAGTTGTTTTGCATCAGTCTTCCTCGCAAATTTCAATCGCAACTTCTAGATTCATTTACTTCGCAAGTATATGAAATATTATTTCTTATGAATATTATCTATCTTAAAAATTGAAATTTATATAATTATTATTGAATTCAACTCGATTTTTAAGTACATATACATATTGAATTTGATCCCATCCCTAATTGTCATCAATGTGTCCAATTTTATATTTAATAACTCGAAAAGAGCACAAGTGTGGGATTCTGTTTTCGCAATTTACTATTGTACCTAACAAGTCCAAGGAAAATTGGCACTCGGAAAATTCGAAATGGTATATTGTACGCAATCTCGAACTGTGCTCGCAGCTTCCGATAGTTTGCGGAAAATTTGTCGATTGATTTGACCTCACGACGTGTGCGCGATAGTAGCGGAGTCAAGTACAGTAACTTATGGAGCTTCGATGATACAAGCAAGGATGCATGACGATCAAGCAATAATCCACGAAAAACGGTTCGTTCGCACTTTGAAGCAGGATATTTATCGGTATCGTGCGCGCGCTTATGTCTTCAGCATCGTGGGAGATGCGCGGATCTCTCGCCGTCTGTCTGTGCGTTGCTGCACGCCTGAGATTTCAAACGCGGAAGCCCTAAGGCCAGAATTAACCTAACCTAACCTAACGGTGAAGTGGTGCATTCTCGCATTCGCGTTAGCATCGGGTTTTCGCGGACTATACGCACACAGCCAGACGTGTTTATCGGGCATACCCACACGCTTTCTAGCATGATTCTGTAAAATTAATAATATATCCTTAATTACTTAATAATTTTTTTATAGACACAAAAAAGTGTGCAAATTGGAAACTTGCACATTGCTTCCTCATCATTCTATTTCGTTCATTAAGCTTCCTCTATGAGTAAGCTGGCTTTTCAATTTTAGTTTCCTCATAGAGAAATAGCTTAATGAGCGAAATAGAATGGTGAGGAAGCAACGTGCAAGTTTCTAATTTGCACACTTTTTTCACATAAAATAATTTTTTGTCACGTATCTGTATGTGTGTATGTATGTACCTACTTATGTTCCTTTCGTAGAAATTCGAAAATTTACATTTTTTGAAAAATTCAAAATTTCATAAAAAATGAACTCTTTCATTGATCCTCGCCAAATTCAAAATCAACTATTCTTTAATAATACTTTATACTATGATATAATTCTTGAATAATACTTTATTCAAGCAAAAATATTTAATTCGATATTTCAAAATTTGCGAAAGTTAAAAAGTGCACTTAAAAATTCTTAAAAATTCGAAATTTCATAAAAAAATGATTTCTTTCACCAATCCTCACCAAATTCAATACTAATCATTCTTTAATAATACTCCATTTATATAAAAAAATTTAATCCAATATCTCAAAATTTACGGAAGTTAAAACAACCACAGATTTTTTTCAAAAAATTCAAAATTTTATAAAAAATGAACCCTTTCACCGATTCTTGTTAAATTCAATATCAACTATCCTTTAATGATAGTTTATTTATTTAAAAAAATTT
>NW_028141169.1:13156152-13326152 GCF_030444845.1 Prenolepis imparis
AACAACTAACATTGAAAACTAAAAACAAATAATAGCCAATTAAAGTTCTTTAAAAGAAAAATTAATCAAATTTCTGAAGATTTATAATAGAAGGATACTTCTACGAGACAATACAGACATATTGCAGAGAATAATTAAAAGGTTTCGAACGAGAAAAAGTTGATAATCTTGAATTTTAATTAAGGTCAAGTTCTAAGGTCATTTGAAGATTAATCTATTTTTTAAGACCCTAATTTTTTAAGACCCTAATTTTAATTAATCTATTTTTTAAGACCCTAATTTTTTATATATAAATCAATTTCTTGTAATATTTTTGGCATAAAAAATTATAAGAGTAGAATGGCCTTACGTGAATATATAGTTTACGAGATATTTTATATTTTAATTTGATATAATTTCAATAAACATAAATTATGAAATATCTCGTAAAGTATTCATTATTCGATGATCTTCCTCAATATTTTTTTAAGCACAAAATAATGCGAGGAGTTAATTGATGCAAAGAAAACAAGAGTTGTTTTTAAGAAAAAGTATAATAACTAATTCGATTATATTAATTAAAATGGGATTGTATATAACAACAACACACAATATAGACAACAAAAAAAGAAGAACACACAAACATAACACAACGCTCTTATTTTGTGTTTTAAATTATTATTGAAATTATTATTAATCATTTGTATAAACTTCGATGTAATTATAAGAGATTTTTATCCGGAAGAATGCGCGATAATGCGTACCAAGGGCGCTCGAGAACTTGCTTTTCTCATGAACGCGTTTTCCGTTACTTCTCTCTCGCTTTTCCTGAACTCTCAGCACTTATAAAGAATGGCATAGAGTGTCGTATTTTATACGTCAGGACGATATAATTAACCCCGGGACGCAGTATATGGGATCGTTATTAATAGCGTTTTCTTACTTCCTGTTCAGGGCTTCTTTAGGCGGAGCATACAGAAGCAGATAGAATACAGGTGCTTGAGGGACGGCAAGTGTCTCGTCATCAGATTAAATCGAAACCGTTGCCAGTACTGCAGATTCAAGAAGTGCCTAGCCGTCGGCATGTCCAGAGACTGTAAGTATAGGATGTTCGCATGAGAGCATCGAATCATTTTTACACGTCGCGTCGTCTAGGAAATCGATAAATCTCAAAATATGTATGTCGATATTGGAGAAAAACGATGAACGATATTATTTAATATTTCTTACTTCTTTTAATGCAGATTGTGTATTTGCTTTTTTAAACGTGTCCGCTCAATTCTATCATTTAATCAATTCCAAAATAAATGCACTGAAAAAACTGCATTCTTATTTTAAGAATTTCCCACTTGTTTTACAATACTGTGTTTTAAAATAGGCGCCAAAAGGATTCTCTTACTTGAGAGAGAAATCTTCTGATTAGAATCAGATATTCCTAATTTATAAAAATATAGACAAAATTAGATTTATTTTTATATTAACAAAAAACATTATTTTACAACACACAAACAAAGAACATAAAGAAAGCATAGACATATAGAACGAGTATGAGGTATGAGATTTGGGTTCTAAACGCTTAAATTAGATTATGTTACACACGTTACTTATTCGTGAACACTTTTTTAAATTTATTTAAAATTTATTTTTCTTTTTCGAACCACTTATTAACTTTTTTCATCCATTCTTCTAATAAACTAAAGAAAAACCAGTTAGTGACAAACTCTGTACTGCATTGTAAAAATTGCAACACTATATATAAAAAAATACGATCGTTTTTATTATTAATAAAGAATATATTTTTAGTTTTAGAAGATGTTCTAGAAACACTTAAGAATATCTATTATTAAGAGAGATTTTATAGTATATATTTCTCTCTTACTTCGAGAATACAATTTTTTGGTGTAATTATATAGAAGGAAAGCGGAAATTCTTAAACATGTCAAGCGTCAAAAGATATTCATGGGATTATGGAATAATTCACTAGTTATGTTCATATTTATGCCAAGTATGATGTGTCGACGAGTCGGCTTTGATTCCTTGCACTTTGTGTGTGTCGAGCTTGCGAGAATCAGCGGTACCGTTAGAAATTCAAACAGGATCCTAGGTCGCGGTTCTAATCGTCAGTGATGCAAAATCTACTTGCTATGACGAGAGAGAGCAAGGTAAACCAAAGGGCAGGCGCGTACATAATTAAATACTAGAGTCCTCTTGAGAGGGCGTGATACCGGTGCGACACTACGTGCTTTACGTATACAACACTACTGCTTATTATCGTGTCACATGTCGCAGACAAAATTGTAACGAGCTTTCGTAGACTCGCGATTCACACTTCGCTAATTATAATCTACGCAACGAAATATCTTTCGTTTGAAGTCTTAAAATAGCTTTCAGAAACATTTCAAAATTTCGACATAAAATAGCTTGAGAGATTACGGTGTCCTTAAAGGCTCATTCAGACAGGACGCGTCAAGCGTCAAGCAGCGAGCAGCAACCAATAAGCGAGGCAATATTTTTTACGCCATTGCTAATATTACCTCGCTTATTGGTTGTTGAATGGTTGCTGCTCGCTGCTTGACGCTTGACGCGTCCTGTCTGAATGAGCCTTAAATCGGAGACGCGTCAAACTACAATTCGTCTAAAGTCACTTTTGTATAATCAGATTCTATTGTCTTATTTATATTCCTAAAGCGCGATTCGCCAAAGATCTCTATTTCTAATCGATCGCAGCTGAAAAATCATCAATACTTGAATATTATAAGAATTAATTCTCAATATATAATAAATAATGTCGTTGAATAGCTCAGTGACAGAGTGGTTGCCTAATGAGAGGAAGATCCTAGGATCAAGTCCGGGTAGAGTCTTGACGTTTTTTCTTCTTACAATATTGTACATGTGAATAAATCTTGAGATCGAAGATATCGAGCAAAAAATTATCATGCGTATGTCTCTTTGCAGCTGTGAGATACGGCAGGGTGCCGAAACGGTCCAGGGAACGCGGCCTCGAGGACACGATGGCGACGACCATAACGACGACGACGACGACAACAACGACGACGACAACGATGGCGGCTATGGAAATGCAGCAACTGACCACGCCCGACACCGGCAACAACAATGCCAACAACAAAAACAACAATAACAACAACAATAATAACAACAACAACAATAACAACAACAATACCCAGAGTCAGAACGCGATCTCGCGGGTACCGTCTGCCGCGGTGGTCGAGGCTGATCAATCGGATGCTGACGTGAAACAGTTGGCCGTATACGACGTAATTCATCAGGTATCGCAGGCGCATCATGCTCACTGTGGCTTCACGGAAGAGTCCACCAGAGGCCTCACGAGGAAACCTATGATAATACCGGTGAGCCATTATAGAAAAAGAATAAGATTAATCCATTGCGATCTAGCAAACATTATCGCTTATCGATGGGATCAAGTTCAATATGTACTTAAAAATCTAAATCGAATCCAATAATCAAATTTCATTTTTTGAAGGATTCGAATAATACTCAACATATCTCGTCTAGGTTCGAGTCTATTTGAAAGTACTAGTTTTTTTCGAAGTAATCATAGAGAAATCATGCAAACAAATTCGAACCTATTCGTACGATACTTAATCCCATCGCTATTATCTAAATTATAAGAGAATCGTATTTATAGAAATCATTAAATAACATTTAATAAAATTTAATATGAGAAAGAGATCTATATTTTAATTCGCGATAAAAATTTTTCGAATTAAATGAAAAAAATGCTTCCGCTATAAAATATGCTTTATTATCTCTTTAGTACGGAATAGTTTAATTACTGATAATTCATTAGCGCAAAGACTTCCCCGCTGAAAATGGCAGAAAATCTCGCAGATCTGTTTGTAATCTTGCTGATTAGGCGAGTAATTCTTCGCAGCCCACTAGCCCGGAGGACCCGGAAGCGGCGTCCTCGACCGCAGAGACTGTCGAGTCGCAGAGGATCTGGCTGTGGCAGCAATTCGCCACGAGAGTGACCCCATCGGTACAGAGGGTGGTGGAATTTGCGAAACGAATGCCGGGATTCTGCGAGCTCTCGCAGGATGACCAACTGATCCTGATCAAAGTCGGCTTCTTCGAGGTGTGGCTCTGCCACATCTCCAAGATGACAACAGATAATTCGATGACCTTCGAGGATGGCACCTACTTTACCCGGCAGCAATTGGAATTGATGTACGAGGTAAGATTGGAATTTCTTCTAAATACTAGTACAGAGATTACTAAAGACTAATATACATCTTTAAGCACCCATGTTTTTGCGATATTCACACGATATACGCACTGTTCTCAATAGTTATAAAGTTTGTCTCAGAAATGGGGCTTGTGTTTTGCCATCGTCGTAACTCCCTCTATTCTACTTTGACGATCGACAGCCCGACTTCGTGTCTGCCTTGATGCAAGTCACGTCGTCGCTGAACGTTCATCAACTGACGGACACCGAGTTGGGACTGTTCTCGGCGGCGGTGTTGTTGAGCGAGCGATCGGGATTGAACGACGTTAAGGCCGTGCAGAGGCTGCAGGATCGTGTGCTGGAGGCTTTGAGAGTGCAAGCGACTCGGCCACCTTCCGGCGAGAATTCCGGCGGCTCGGTCACCAGCGTTTCGCAGAGGATACCTGAACTGAGAGCGCTCGGGGCCAGGCATGCCAGTCTTCTCGATTGGTTCCGCAGAAACTGGACGAAGCTCAAGTTACCGCCGCTGTTCGCCGAGATATTCGACATTCCCAAGTGCGAAGAGGACTTGCAATGAAGAGGTAATTAACCGATTATTATGAAACTTGCAACGACAAGATGATCTTTGACGATGAAATGGTTTTTCTTCCTTTTCATACCCTTTTATATACACATTTTCGCTAGATAAAATCGTCAAATAATTATCTTTTCGTAATTTATATTACAATGGTGTGATTCTGAAAAAATGTTTACAAAAAATACGAGTAAACTTTTATGATAATCAAATATAGTAATTGCTTTAATACATTGAGCAGTACATTTAGAATAGTAAGCTTATAGATTACTTTTAATGATCCGTGCCTTGTTTCTGTCTCTTTGACAGACATAAAAGGTGTAATGAGATAATTCGAGATCAGTGGTACCGATACCCTATACTGGCAAGAAACCAAGTTGCCCAAGCACTTATCGAGACTGCTCGGAATATCTAGAGAATCATTCGTTTTGATTCATAGCAGCGAAACACGATCCGAAGGAATAAATCTCGATAAATGAAGAAGACGATCTGAATGAATGTCGTCCCAATGAGAAATGAGACCGTATCTCTTACGAATGAAGAATGAGGATATTGTCTGTAGCAAAGGATACTAGCAAATTAAAGAGAAAAGAGTCGACGTATTTCGGTCGTTCGAAGAAAAACGAGAAATAAAGTATATCTTTGGTTCACGAAAAGCTCGTCATATTAGAAAATTAAGAAAAATAAAGAAAAAAATATTAAGGCGAGATCAAATAGTGAATTTACGTGAATTTTCGATACGGCGATCCTTCGAGATATTCCCGCTAATTTACTTCCAGGATATCTCGATCGCTCGAACAATGACGAAGAAGATAATCGGAAGAGGGCAACAGAGAGGTTATATCTTCAAAAGCCGCGCAAGCAATAGGACGGAGCTTCGAGGAGTTTTCGTGCAAGTACGGAGGCAAGCAGGTTCGCAGGCGCAATTTGCTCAAACTTTCAACGGAAACGGCTTTGTACTATTCGCCAGGCAATACCACACACATACCCGCATACAGAACACGCGTGTTTCCGGACGAGTGTGTACTTAAATAAAATACTCAATCAATGAAGGGAGGCATCTTATTTCGCGCCGCGTCATGTAACGGGTGGTTAAATTTTATTACCACCGCGACGACATAAAATGGACAAGCGCAAGCACAAACGCATAAATCGAGTCATGAAGTCACGTCTGTTCATGCTCGAAATTTTATTGTCCTTTTTTTTCTTGCGACTACATGTTTAAAGTATAAGGATTTAAAAAATACACAATGTGCAGCACTCATTCGAGCGGCTTATTTTACTAGAACGGAAATCGGCCAGATGATACAGATAGCATCACAGCAACAGCAACACCAACTCAACGGACATATCAGAAATTATAAGATTATACGAAGTGTTCCCCTCTGTATTAAGCGTTGCCGAGTACGTTCTCGTGTCTCTTGCAGGAATCGAAATCGGTGAGAGTAATATTTCAATGTTACAAATATATCTACGTATATATATACGAAGAGATCGATTTTAAATCATATCTCATATATGCGCTTTTTTCTCTCTTTGTTATATACTTTTTTAATTATTTTATGTTTAACAATTATACGTAATAATAATAAAATTATTATTACGCATTTTTTTTAGAGACTTGTATTCTAATTTGAAATTTCACAATTTTGCATATTTTTATATATATATATCTTCATAAAAATAAATATTACATATATCGAAAAATATTTTTCCTAAGTGTGTTCCTGAATGCCGAACTTACCGATTTCGATCCTTGACATTTAAATATCGCCGAAAGTACGATGAGTGACTGTACAGCCACGTAAACATAAACGAAATACATGCGCATACTAAGGCCCATTCTACAATATGTCATATGTCGCAGTCGGATGACGGAACACAGCCGATGATCTAATGAGGAGAATTCGTTTTCGAGAAAGAAATTCCGACATCCGACTGCGACATATGATGTATTGTAGAACGGGTTTAAGCAACATCATGTATTTATTATGCGTGTAATTTATGAAATCGTACAGACGCGAGAGAGGAGAGGCATATACAAATTTCACGTTGTAAGGCTCGAGAAGATATCTTTATAAGATGTATCTCCTTATATAGGTGCATTCGCTACGAATCTCAATCTATGCAATCTCTATTTTTATTACTCGACAAGTAGAATAGTAAATTATATATCTCGATATATACATATATATATATATATATATATATATATATATACACATATATATATATGTATATATATGTATGTATATAAATCTTCTATATGTATATATATATATATATATATCTTCGCGTAGCGCTTCGGGAAATCGTTCCGGACGGAGGCGCGCGAGAAAGAAACCGGAACGCACAATCGGCGATTCGTGGATTATTAAAGTTCCTCAATTAATCACGCGAAATATTTATGCTCATCGCAAGGTGAAACGTAAATCTGTGAGCTGTAACAAATCGAAAGATAACAGTAAAGAACGATAACGCGATGAGCCGGTACTTATACACACGCACATGTGTGTAAAAATCTATGAATGTATTGATGAAAAGAAAAAAAACCTGCATACATCTACATCACATAAAGGGCACAGGTGTGTACATATAAATATATCCGCGTGCACATGCAACGTCCAGAAAAGCTTTATACCTGAGTCGCTTCCGCGCGAAACGATCCAGAAGCGAACGCGGGCCGACTCTTTAAACTTTAAACTAATAACTCTCTGACAATGACTAGCGTATAATGCATAACGATATATAATCGCAATGCGTGTGTGTGTGCGAGTGTGTTTGTGTGTGTGTGCGCGTGCGCGCGCGAATGCATCGAAATACTCATTCGTGAAACGTGGGATAAGAGAGAAAAACGAAGTTTATTATGGGTGCTTTCCAGTAACGTACACAGGCGACACCGTTTAACGCAGTATTTTCCAATTATAACACAAGTCTACACAATCGTACGCAGCTAAAATGTTGTGTATTCGAGTGTGACCGTTATACTTTTGTGTCTATGAATACCAACATTTTTACATTTCATATTTTTGGTATTTTTGGTACATTTGGTATCTTTGGTATATTTTTTTTATGAACTGATATTCCGGTAGGAGATAAACTTTTCAAAAAATTTAAAAAGCTTAAAACTTTGAGGAAGCTATGTAAAGTGACTGCATTCTGGTGAAGTAAAGAAGCTAAGCAGCGTTTTAGCTACAAGTCGATATTGTGTAACACTGCATCATACAGTGTATGACTGTATAGGAGGTAAATTAAAAAAAAACTTGAAAAAAACTTAAAACAAACCTTAAAATTTTAAAGAAGCTATGTAAATAAAGTGACTGCCTTGTAAGAAGAAATAAAGAAGCTAACAATAAGCTGCGTTCCAGCTACAAGTCGAGACAAGTGTAACACAGTGTATAATTGTGTTTTGTTGCTGGAAAGCACCTTAATATAGGTATCACTGTTTTATCTATATACCGGACGTACTTAAAGTAATAATGTGATCCGATTTATTATCGCTTGAATTGAAAGGAGAATCGGAGATGCTGGTTTTGCGATATTAGAGGAAAGAAGAAAAAAATTTTCAATCTTCGTCATTCTATCTCTTTTTCTCTCTCTTTCTCTCTCTTTCTAAGCGCTCACATCAAGTTGTGAATAAACATATCATACTTAATTAATATATTGGAAAAAGAGGATATCATCGTTTAATATAATATGAAAATATATACAAATATATATATATATATAGAGGAGAAATATATATATGTATATTGCAAAGAAACATTATTGAAACTATATTGCAAAAAAGTAGCTATTAATTAATTAATGTCGAGCAAATCGCAAAGTAGAGCATATCGGCGATTAGAAGGCAACAATCATGTGGTAGTGTTCTCTCGCTTTTTTATTCTAATCATCGTAATCGGCAATGGAAGCTCTTTCGTGATCCAGTGTGTAAATCGAGCGTGCGTGACTTGGCGCTTATATTGATCGTTATATATCATTGTTTCCGCTTTCTATTCAATTGTCGCGGAACAAGGAAAATATTGATTAAAGTTACCAGATTTTAGAGATAAAATTCCGGAAAAATATATCCAGATAAAATCTGGCGGAGAAATCGATATCAGTGTTTCGGGTGTGTTAAAATTGGAAAAAGTTGTGAGAAATAATTCAGCAGCGTGATTTTCCAATATCAAGGACTTCAGTGACAAAAAAATAAATGAAAAAGGAAGTAAAAGGAAGTAAAAGGAAAATAGAAAAAAGAAAAAGATCCGAGAGCTCTCTTAAGCATTAGCTTTTTTTACATCATTGTGTCAGTGCAAATGAGAATCATATAATGGTGAGAGGCATAAGAATATGTGAAAAAATAAACGATAGAAAAATAAATACATATTATATATATAAATACATAAATATTGCAATCTCTTCTTCGCAGGATTGACAATTTTCTCTCATTAGTATGATTGTATTTTTCAAAATTTCTAGTCCCACGAAAATTATTTAACGAGGTAACAATCGAAGAAATGTTCATGCGAGCGTTGCTATATATATATATATATAAAATTAAACGGCCAAATACATTATAGTAATAATATTAGCAATATTGTATTATTATGATAAAAAGGTAATTCTCTTTCTATTTATCTGTATCTCTTAGCAATGGCGCCGATTAATCGTCCTTTGTCATCCTTGAACAGCGCCGAAAGTGTTCCTCTGTGTTCTTGCCGATCGTTCGCGCGCGAATTGATGATGTTCCTCTTTTGGGGATCTGTCCTGAAAGATCATTTTATTCCGATTTCGCTCATTTTCTCATCTTTCGATTTTTCATAGCGCAAAAAACGCGTTGATTGACCGATACGATAAAAAAAGAAAGACACGATAAAATGATAATTGAGTTAACGCGTTTTGCACTTTGATAGTAGGAAGAGGATCAGATCACAGATATTGATGCGTAAATATCTATATCAATAATTTACTACTAACGTAAACAGCACTTATGGAAAAATACACTCAACTTTGATAGTTAACACTCAAATTTTGTCAACCATCATTAAAGGTAAATCCCCAACCTACACTTATCATTGAAAATTAAGGATTGCATCGAACGCTTAATGTACACCCAAATTTAAGTGTTAACACTCAACTTTAATGACAAATTTAAGTGTTAACACTCAACTTTAATGACAAATTTAAGTGTTAACACTCAACTTTAACGACAAATTTAAGTGTTAACACTCAACTTTAACGGCAAATTTAAGTGTTAACACTCAACTTTAACGGCAAATTTAAGTGTTAACACTCAACTTTAACGGCAAATTTAAGTGTTAACACTCAACTTTAACGGCAAATTTAAGTGTTAACACTCAACTTTAACGGCAAATTTAAGTGTTAACACTCAACTTTAACGGCAAATTTAAGTGTTAACACTCAACTTTAACGACAAATTTAAGTGTTAACACTCAACTTTAACGACAAATTTAAGTGTTAACACTCAACTTTAACGACAAATTTAAGTGTTAACACTCAACTTTAACGACAAATTTAAGTGTTAATACTCAACCTATATCCAACTATTGTTATTTTAAAGTTAATTACTAATTGAAGATTAATCATCATTTGAAGATTAACTTTCAATTGGCAGTCCGAAGTCACATCCAACTTTGAGGGTTTTTTTTCGACAATTAACAATCCAAAGTTGTAGAGTGTATTTCCAAAAGGGAGGATCCAGAAACGTATTTAGTTAGATTTCAATCTGAAGAACGATCATTATAGATATATATATATATATATATATATATATCATATATAAATATATACGCATCAACATCTGGCTGTTACAGATTCTTCGGCCACTATCGAGATTTTGTGTTGAAAAGTCTTCAATTTCCCTATTTCCTTTGATGTTAAACGGATTAAAAGAGATAATCTTGTTCTTTTTTTCCTCCTCCTTTTCCTTCTCCTATTTCCAATTTTCTCTTTTTTTTCATGTTTGGACAAGGTTCGTCCACTCCTTTAGTCCTTTAACTTTTACTCTTTCCTCGACTTTCTGATTTTAATTTGAGATCTTTTGCTTTCTCTCTTTTAAGTTTCGAGAAATTTCGATCATGGTGCTATAATATCTGTATATATACTTATAAAAATCGTTGGCATAATCGATATACAGATAGGAAATGGATTAATAAGGATTGAGGCGCAGGAAGTAGCAAACTTATATCTTAAAATCTTTTTTAATTGATTTGAACATTTTGATCCTTCCTTTGGACCATCTTTAACAGATCAATTAACAAACAAAAAAAATTTCATGCGTCTTGAGCCTCATCTTCTGCCTTACATCTTCGATAATTCTCCACAATCGTAATTAAATATCAGCAAAATGACTTATTTTCTGCGCTTGGCTCTTATTAGCCCGTTTTCCATCTGAATTTTTGTATTTATATATCAAAGCCTTTTCGTTATTCATAATCACTATCGTTACGATTATTATATTACTGTGGTTAAAATCTGATTATTATCGCTGTCCCTCCTTATCGCTATTATCATTATCACCGATATGTTTATTATCGTTGGTACTATTATTATTATTATTATTATTATGACCATTTTTATTATGATTATAATAATTATTATTGATATAGATATATTATTATTATTATTATTATATTTGATTGTACTTATTACACTAATTATAATCTATATCAACGTTATATCGTCGGAGGTGCTATTTAAGTCAAGCGAATGTGTAAAAAGAAAGGCAAATGTTAGAAAAGTAAGATAATCCAAATGGTTTTCGAAATACTTCTATGAATTCCGCCCATACAGTTGCTAAGATTATATAATAATTATCCTTCCGTTTGATATTGATTTCTGGCTGTGCGCGCGCGCACATTTTATGTATACTCATTCTCTTCTCGATACATACATTAAAAGCAGTAATATACATAACTGTACGGAATGGTTTCAAATTTGCGCAATGAAATTTTTTCATCAATATAGAATTGTCAAGTCTTTACAACTTAATCCATTGTTAAAAAATTCTATCTCGTTTCTCTAAAAATTTCTGAACATTTAATGTTAAATGTCGGTAGATACACTTTTTGAAGAGAGATTTTCCATAACTAAGCTCATCTAAAATTAATTAACGTTTATTTATCATTATTTAATTTAAATTCAAAATTTAAATTAATTTAATTTGCGTAAAGTTATATAAAATTTCTTTTAATTCAAAGACTATTAATATTCTGCTACATCATTTTCGTGTTCAAGAAAAGATTGATTTTAAATCGATTCAAGAAAATGATATTTTATTATATCGAGCATTTGCGTAAATTTATATCCATCGTACATATGTTTAAAGGCGCGTGTGAAGAAAACTGCGAGCATCGTTTGAAAGTAAAAGCAGCAATACAAATCGTCCAAAAGGATTTTATCTGATATATATCTGTGTAATATACATTTATATTCGCAATTCCGTTAATTTATATAGAGATGAATTAGAAAAAATTGATTTCTCGAATACTTGACATATCGTTATTAAACTTTAACTCAAAAACTTTTTATCAAACATTTGAGATATATGTAAACAGTGGTCAACGTATAAATAGTGAACGTTATATGTTTTCTCTTTCTTCAATTTAAAATATTTGATATTTTTATTTAACATTTTTTAAATGTCTTACTCTCTCTCTTTCTTTAAAATTAATATATATTACTAATAAAAGAATTTATTTAAAAAAAATATAATTAAAACATTCTGAAAAATTTTTATAAAATTTAAATTTCTGCATACAAAGAGCCGAGATGTAATAAATATTATTCCTATTTATGTTTGCCACTGTACATACATGCATACATACAAGCACCAAATGTTCCAGTCATCGTGCACTGTTTTAAATCTGATAAAAGAAAAATCGCACTTTTAAAATTTGAAAATTTTTGACTAATTAACCTTCAAATTAAAACTATACGAAAATAGAGTTTACTTGAAATTCAGAGATTCATATCAGAGATAAGATATATCATTATTTGCGGATCTGAAGATTAATTCGCGAGAAATATTTTTTCATTCCACTCGCACACCTGAAAAAAATTAAATGTCTTGTTAATTTTGAAGTCATCAATTTTTTCTTGACGTTAAAATATTTTTCAAAGTTTAACATGTAGCATTCGCCATTAATTAAAAAATGCGCGTATACTATTTACGAAGATGACGATGAGAGGCGACGACAAGGATGATAGTGAATGATCGGCGTGCCAAGGGAAACGGGAATTATTCTTAAAGAAAAAAAAAGTATATATATATATATAAATATATTACATATATTATATGTATAAAATATAATATAAAGGAAAAGATAACGATATATTAAGAGTAAATAACTACGACAAAAAAATGACTGCTCTATACTGCTAAAGTACAAATGTTTTCATTTAATTATTTTATAAGACGTTCTACCGATTCGTTACGATTCGCATTTATATTTTGCATTTAGTGCTAAGATCGCGAAGGACTCTTTATCTAAGGAGAATCGTATATTATATTATTGTTTGTGTGAGATTGAGAGATTTGAGACTGTGCACTTGGAAGGCTAAATGTGAAATACAAATGCGGGTCTAGATTTATGGCGCGTCGGCTTGGACACACATACACACAGCCCGACGTGCATGTATCTATATCTATATTTATTTGTTAATCTTTAAACATGGATGTGTGTATGTGGCACGTAAGGGCTACACGTGTATATTTGTATACAGGGTGTCGCAGAAGTCGCACACTTCCCGCCGATTGTCGATTGTTTCTTTCTTGGATAAAAAGTTTTTGTAACACCATACTTTTTTTTTGAGAAAAAAAATTATAACACCTAACTTAATACTTGTCATAAAATTTTTATCTCAAATTATAATAAACTAGAATTCAATTCTTGTCATTTATTAGCAATTGCTTGAAATTTTCAATTAAATTTTTTAATAATTAAATTTTAATTAAATTTAACTTAATTTAATTCGCGTTCGAGATTTTATATTTTAAATTCTTGATTGAATTTTTACGATTGGTTGACATTTATGGAGAAAAATTCGATCCCAAAAGTCGAATCAGAGGGAAACAAGCAAGCCCCATAGTTTTGGGACACCCTGTATATATAAAGTACGCATATTCATATACGCACATAAACACGCATATCACATACATATTCTTCTATTAGTATACATATATTTGAAGGCATGATATGCATCCTCTCCATTTCGTCCATTTTCATGAAGCATGAGATTAATAATACTCGATTTTCGTCGACAATCATAATAATCGCGTCACTCTAACAATATTCCAGCAAGAAAAAAGAGAATAGATTTTTATTTTGAATTCATACAGAGAAGATACAGAGTAATTTAAATCTATGTCGCTCGATTGTATATATGCGTCTATAGTAAAAAAAAAAAAAAAAAAAAAGGAACAAGCTATTGACCAATTAGCGCTCGCAAATATATAATTTACAAAATGTAATTTATTGATTTAATTAGTGTTGAAATACATGTGTATATATAGTATCTGTTTTTATATATGATTTATTCAATTTAAGATTAACTTGTCAGAGTTTTAGACAATCAAAAACTATCTTGGAAATTATATATACTTATATATCCCTAATAATTAACCTGTTTTTGAGGCACTGAACAGTGAATTCCAGGACTGGTGGCGTCTGATTCAATGTACTTAATCTTACAATATTAAATAAATTTTGAAAAAATTTAGACACCTTTGTAATTTCTACTAATATTAAAGAAAAATATTTTTAAATAATTTATTATCGATTTTTAAAAAGGGACGTGTAAACATTGGCCATCTGAAAAATTATAACTTTTTTGAAAAATACTTTGTGAAGACAAATCCTTTCATGGATTTTTGATTTGGATTTCAAGAATTATGAAAGACAAATTTTATAAGCACTGCCTGAAAAAAGTTTATTTATTTGCAAGAACAAAACTGTGCTACTTTTTAGGTGATACGACATGGATTTCTGTGATCAAAAAATAGTTTTTAATGTTCCAACTTATATTATTTTATTAAAAAGGAAAAAGAAACTGTTGTGTGTGTGACAATTTAAAACTATTAAATATTCTATTTTGTTACAATTTTTCATATTGTGAAAAATATATACAAAATTTCTTAATTATTCTTCTTGTACAAGAATATCTTCAAAGTTCGGCGACATATATTTGAATCTCTCTGTACAATTGTAAGTTATTTTCATTGACGAAAAATTACGGCATATCATTAGGTCTTTCTTAATTTTCATTAGAGATCTACCGGAATTATCACTGTGTCGCGATACAATTTTGACTAAAATATCGCACTTATATATACTATATATAGTAACATTTTACAAAAATACTGATATATTTACGGTGTAACTTTAACATTGAACGTATTATATAATGCGGACTCTTTTTTTTCTGTATCAGAAAAATCCTAAAACGTGCTATATAAAATTTTCGCTTAAATTCGTTGATTTATATTATATTTATAAATTAAAAGTTTTTCTCTGCTTCTCTCTAGGATTGCTCGTTATTAATCCTTGTTATAATATACAGCGTTATAATATGACGTAAAAATATAGCGAAAAAGTAAAATATTCGTCAGTTCTTCAAAATAATATATGACTGCAGAATCGCATTTACATAGGATCCCTCATTCTTTTTATCATCATCCTGCTTTATTCCTTCGTTATCTAAATTGTTTATGATTGAAATCACGAGGAATTTTAGATCCTCTTGTTATCAAATTGTTCGATTATTTACAAATACGCGAGTGCCAATTGTAAGACTAATCGCTAATGCGTAATAATTCATAGAGAATGAGAGGAAAGCGCGAAGACGATCTACGAAAAAAAAAAAAAAAAAAACTGAACAGCTTACTTATCAAAAAACGTCTTAAACGCACATTTAAAAAAATAGAGATTATATGTAAGGCATAATTTTTTTTAAATATGCGTTTAAGGCAATTTAAAATTAAGCTTTTTGATTGCGATACATCGATGGCGATTCTACTTAAGTGATCGCACATATCGAAATGCATATATATATATACCTTTTAAGGCTGTATCGATGTTTGGATCCAAGATCTTTATGGAGGCGTATAAATACAACTTTTGTCTGCGAGAGGATAGTGTAATACGGCAATAAAAGAAAAAGCGATCATATGCCTTTTTAAAGCATATTTCTCTTTTCTTTTTCTTTACAGTTACTTAAAAAATCAACTCTCTCTCTCTCTCTCTCTCTCTCTCTCTCTCTCTCTCTCTCTCTCTCTCTCTCTCTCTCTCTCTTTCTCTATCATATAAAAAATATAAGTGATAGAGAAATTCTGATAATACATTTTTATATGTAGCATAAAAAAATATGCAGAAAACACTTAAAATATTACTTAAAATATATGTGTAAAGAAAATATGTAAGCGAGCGGAAAAAATATGGTGGTACAGAGCGTTGAATGGCAGTGTTTGCCTACTGAAAGGGAAGGTCCTAGGATCAAGGATCCTGAAAAGCCCTCTCTCGATATTTTTCCCCCTTACACATGTACGTGTGAACGCATCCAACAAGATCATTATGTTAAACAACGTTTATTATCGCGTAAAACTCTCCTAGTCCGCGAAAAATGTATGATATATATATATATATATATATATATATATGTGATTCGAAAAAGGATGTATAAGAAATTAAATTATTTATATTTATCATCGGATCTCCTTAATCGTAAATTAAAGCGTATATCTTAAATGCGTTATATCGTTTCGACATATATAATGACTATATAATGACTATAAGCTGTGATTTACAAATTTTCGGAAATTTCAGTATATATCGAAATTAAGGCTCCTGGTACCTTGTCGACCATGTCGGAATCGTGACGTCAGAGGCGAGAAAACACACGCTAAAATTTCTTAGATGCCATTTCGAAATAAAAAAATATTTCGATGAAACAGCACTTCAGATGGCTTTAGCACACTCTTAAAAACCCCGGAAACTATCCTTTTCCCTTTATAATCAATCAACAGCTGTAAAATGTAATATTATGAAGCCCAGTCCGTCTGGTCTTTGCACATGCGCAGTCATTCCGCATGTCAAAGTCTGATATCTCGATCATTTTACAGATGTTGATTGATTATAAAGGGAAAAGGATAGTTTTCGGGGTTTTTTAGAAGTGTATCAAAGAGATCTTAAGTGTTATTTTATGCAAATATGTTTTTATTTAGAAATGGCATCTAAGAAATCTCAACGTGTTATTTCTCGCCTCTGACGTCACGATTCCAATATGGCCGCGGTGAGCACCCAGGAGCCTTAAAAAAAAAAAAAATATGAAAATGAAGAGAATGTGTAATATATACTTAGGGCGATTAACGAAGGTTCTTGCCGATTATTGTATATCAATATGAAAAGATACGGGTCTCTTAATATATTACCCATTTATTATGATCGTTAGCGTATGTTGGCGATGAATGTTACGCTGTCTTGCTATTAATACTTACGCATCGAAGCCGTTTAACGATTAGCTGTTAAAAATTTTACGACTCAAACTCTTTGAAATCAATATTTTGATGTGTCTATGTAAGATATAGGCATCTCTATCTCTCTCTTTCTCTCTTCTCCGCAGAAATTAGGAAGAGAATCGGAAGACTCTGATAAACTTAGAAAGGATAAGATATATACACACACACACATGCACTAAAAAAAAAAAAAAATAAACATAAACACATAACATGAATACACGTATCGTGCTTCTTGTATATCATAATGATATAACGCGTTGAATATATATTTCATTGTTATGAGTTTTATAAATCTATAAAGTAAAGATTACAAATCTGTATCTCTCTTTCGCTATCTATCTATCTATCTATTTACCATTAAGTTTATCATTATCATACATATATTTGAATAATATATTATATTATCACAATCTTTTTTGCATACATCCTGCCAACTTGCTTTCCTTTTTCTCTTTCTCGTTCACGCATTATCCCTTATAATCTCATCCGAAACATATGTCATTCTTCTCGAGAAAAAAAGGTGTACTTTTTCATATAAAAGGCACATATTGCCAAAATAAATATGGGGTTGGAAAATTAAAACTGAAAGATTTACTTGTGTTTGCTTCACGCCTCCACTTAAAATATGCAAATATTTCCCGCTTACTTTCATTTTAATAATCGCATTTTATTAATTGTTGTTCATTCCCGTAAGATACAAATATTTTCTCTGAAAATAAATCGAAATGAAGTACATAAGATTTATATATGTATATATACACATATATGATTTATGTACTATATATATCTTTTGATTTATAATATTACTTAACATCTTTTTTATACAGAAGAGCTGGTTGTTCCAACTTCTTGGTAAATTTTACCCGACAGATAGCATCTTTGTCTTTGTTCTAATAAATAAAAAAAAAAAAAAAAAGCATCTGTCGGGTTTTATCAAGAAATTGGAACAACCGGCCCTAAGTAATATATTCTTAATACTAAGTAATATAATTGATATAAATATCTAGAATGTTTTGTCTCACCTATTAGGTAATTTCTTTACACCAATTAATTCCTTTCATTATTTTATGCATAAAAGTATTCAGGTAAGATCGCCAAAAAATAAATATTTTACGAGATATTTTATAGTTTATGTAAAATTATGTTAAATTTAAGTATAAAATATCTCGTAATACCATATTAATGTGTGCATATATTTCGTCTTTATGTATATACAAATATATTATATGTGTATTATATATGTACAAGTAAAGTCTTTCTAAAAATTATATTATTATTTGGCTTTGACTAATATGTTTTAAAGCACATACTTTTTTTTTCTTTTCTTTGGCTAAATCTCACAGAGTTAAGATATTTCAGATTCCAATTTCTTTAAGTATGATAATAAATCGCCCAGTGAATCTATATAATAATTGGGTACAAGATCCCGTTCTTCTTGTTGTTTGGATTGCTTCCACCTTTCAACGTCCGACAAAGCGGTGACTCCCGTCAGGACTAATAGAGTTATAAAACCGCAACGAGTTCCAAAAAGTATATCAGTGTTACAGCGATCTCCAATCATTAAAGTGCGTTTGGGATCAATATTAGATCGTTCCATCAACATCTTAGCCATATATTGATCTGGTTTGCCCATAATTACCGCTTTTCTTTCCGAGCAGCTTTCTATGCATTTAACTAGACTACCTGTACCTGCATTGAGAAATTATAGATGTGTGTGTTTAATGGAAATATGTATTGAAATATATATTACGAATATTATATATATGGAGCATTCATGTCAAGTGAGCCATCTTTATTGCAAAAAAACGACTTTTTTTCATTTTTAACAGCTAAATTTTATCCTTAACATCTCTACACTAAAACCTAAAAGTTACAGAATGTTATCTTTTACGGTTTAAAAATGGCACCTCATTTTGCAATTCCTAGGTTTTAGTGTAGGTATGCTAAGGATAAAATTTAGCTGTTAAAAATTGCTTTTTTGCAATAATAAAAATGGCTCACTTGACATGGAATGCTCCATGTATATAAATATATTAATTCCGTTGTATGTATACTCATCAAAAAAATTATCGCAACACGTAATTAATATCAAAATTTAGCATAAATTCAAATAAGCGTATCTCCGCGAAAAATTGTCGTATTTCAAAAATTTTGTTTTTGTTTTAAAGGGTAAATCTCTACTTTAAGGAACTTTCGTTCGATTTTGATTTTATTCTCTCCCCCTTTCTCCAATCCTTTAAAAGGAGGGACGTGTTTTTTTTTCAAAAAATTGCATAGTTTGACGAGTTCTACGGAGTGTACTAAATTTTTTTCGCAAATACCATTATAACTATCGTAAAATATGGACTTTTTTCTACAAATTAAAAAAAAAATTGAATACCGTACGATTTTTTTTCGCGAAGTTACAGCATATCAAAGTTACCTATGCATTTTTGCCTATGTATTCAATTACCGCCAACATTAGCATTATCCGATGGGCACTACGGGGAAGTTGCTGGTCGGATTTTGCCCATCGTGCGTGTGTGTGTGTGTGTGTGTTGGGGCAGGGATATATGTTCGTATTTAAAATTGTGTATTTCTGTCTCGTCTTTGGATGACCTTTTATGGGAAGATGGCTGCATGATTTTGAAAGACTACCAACCAATTTCCAGCAATTGGAAGCAGCCCTACATCGAATATGTTTCGAAATTCTGCAAGCCACAATTAGAGCCTGCATTAATATGCGTGAGCGCCTGCAAGAGGTCATCCGAAGACGAGGCAGAAATATACAATTTTAAATACGAACACATATATCCCTGCCCCAACACACACACACACACACACACACACACACACACACACACACACACACACACACACACACACACACACACACCCGATGGGCAAAATCCGACCAGCAACTTCCCCGTAGTGCCCATCGGGTAATGCTAATGTTGGCGGTAATTAAATATATAGGCAAAAATGCATTGGTAACTTTGATATGCTGTAACTTCGCGAAAAAAAATCGTACGGTATTCAATTTTTTTTTAAATTTGTAGAGAAAAGTCCATATTTTACGATAGTTATGATGATATTTGCGAAAAAAATTTAGTACACTCCGTAGAACACATCAAACTATGCAATTTTTTGAAAAAAAAACACGTTTCTCCTTTTAAAGGGATGGAGAAAGGGGGAGAGAATAAAATCAAAATCGAACGAAAGTTCCTTAAAGTAGAGACTTTACCCTTTAAAACAAAAAAAAAATGTTTGAAATACGACAATTTTACGCTTATTTAAATTTATGCTAAATTTTGATATTAATTACGTGTTGCGATAATTTTTTTGACGAGTGTATATACATTGTGTACATATGTATAAAATATCTTGATACCTACCAGGTATAACAACATCACTTGAAACTGGAAATCTCTCATCCGTATTGGTACCGATAAAATGTACACTGGCATCATTTAAATAGGTGGCTGCTTTTACCATTTTAGGATAGCTGAAATATTCATCGAAACCAACTATAACTGCAGCTACTTCTGGATCTTTCTTGAAAACAGAATATGAACTATTCTGATTAATCGTATCCGGTCCTATTCCACAATACGAGATACCAACTTGCTCCAATTCTTTTGCAATTGCTGTATAAAAATAAATTATTTAATGATTGCGTGGAATATATTTTATAACACAGATGATTCATTCAAAAACACGAGATTTACCTTCGGAACCTATAACGTAGGTCTTCTTGCAAAAGCCTAGACTTTGAAGGTAGCAAGCCGACAGATTGGCAGTGCATAAAATATCTTCCTTGTTTGCCTGGAATTTCAGTGCTCTGCATTTTTCCACCAAATCATCGCGCGTCTTCGTACTGTTATTGGTGATGTAAAAGATTCGCTTGCCGAGTTTGCGAAACAGATTTATAACATCCGGCGAATTCAGCAGAGGTGTCATATGCATCCATAGCACTCCTGAAAAAGATATCTGCAAGAACTATCATCATAGAATTCGCATTCGCGCAAAATTTTCACACTCACCGTCACAATCGGTTAATACGGTGTCGAACGATTTCAAAAATTTCAACACGTTCTCAAGGGCGAGCGTTTTTATATTTGTGGCAGACATTATATTGTTACCTGTAAAAGTAAAGGAAAAAAATATATAGGGGAAAAATGTGCTAAATCGTACTCCCTAAGATAAATATAAAATATAAAATATAAAATTGCAATAAAACTATCAAAAAAATGACATTTTTAAATTTATTTTATTCACATGAAACTATGGTTCTCAACGATATATACGTTAAACATTAACACAAATTTATCATTGTTTTATACCGTAAATTAAAAATTAAAAAAAGTAGCATTTGGTACGATTTATAATACTAATTTGTTAAATTGTACCCAGGAGTTTTAAATCGTACCTCTAACAATAAAATTAAAAAATTGTAACAAAAATAAAGTTTTATTTTCTACAAAAGTTCACAGTCTGCAACAAAACATATCTATAAGAATGTCATATTTATAATCATAAATTCTTTTTAAAAATTTAACAAAAATATTTTTTGTATTATACAAAAATATATAAATAAGTAGTATCTCAATAAAAAAAAGAATTCTAAAATTTGATAATATTTTCTTCCATTGTCCATGTAAATATAAAGAAAAAAAAACTAATGTCTAAAAATATAAATTTAGTAAATCGTACCAGTACGATATAGGAAAAGGTTAGCCTTACGTTTTACCGAACTTCCATTGCTTTATCAAAGTGAATAAAAAAATAATGAAAACATTTTGGGGCCGATTTTTTAACGCTTCAAATACAGAATTAAATAAGATGAAAAAATGCTTTAATAATAAGCTTAATTGCTTATCTTTCTTAATGTGATAGCTTAGGCAAGAGGTGTCGAATATTACATGAAAATCACACAAAATAAATGTATGAACGTCACTCATCAACAGATCGCTATAGAAGGAAACAAACATTGCGGCATTCAAATGAGATACAACAGCGTTAACAACTTAAAATATTTTAACTCTGTTTAAGAAATACAGTAGAGGTATATATGATTTAAGGAACGGTACGATCTAGCATATATGTATATACATATATAATGACAAATATATATACAAATGTATGTATCGTTACAAAATTTTTATATATATTATATTATTTTTATATACATTAATATACATCTCGAGACTTACCAATTCTTATCAAAGATTGACAATGCCGGAGTGACAGGCAGATTCCGAATTGATAATGGAATTGATGATGTAGACTGGAGATTCTGTGCTGTGACAATGGAACTTCGGTTTCAGGGTCACCAACGTTGAGAAATAAATTCTTGATCATAAAGGCCGTTGCACACAAGCCTTTCATAAGAGTCATTCCACAATAGGTTGCAAATGCTCCGTTCCCAGTTGACAGTTGCGGACCAATCAGCTGACAAGTTACTTTGCTCTGATTGGTCAATCCGCAACCGTCAACTAGTAACGGGGCATTTGAATTATTGTGGAATGACCCTAAGGTCCGTTCTAATGAGAGAAATTCTTATTTTGTTCAAACAAATGTTTATTATTGGCAAATTTCTTTGTTTATTATCGGCAAAAAAGTTTCAAGATTTAAAGTTTACATTTTAATTTCCTTTTTGAAAAAGTTTTCCACGATAATTTGTTTCCGAATTGCAGATTTTGCAAGATTAGATCCATTTTGTAACATATATGTTTTTCAAAACGGTATAACTGTATCAAAAAAGATCGTAGAAATAAAAATGTTTAAAATATAGATTTGTTAGAAAATAATTAAAAAAGCCATTTCCCCCTATTTTTCAGTTTATCTTCCACCATTTTGTAAAATATTTTTTTGTAATTCAATTTCGGTTTTTTCGGGGTTGTTAAGAGAAATGTTTAGGCTTTAATTTAAGCTTTGTTTAATCTGAATACAATTTAATAATAATCATCAATACAAATAGTGATATTTTGCTGAGTTATTGCTATTCAAGTTAAAAACTTGGGCTAAAGATTTTTTGCGGGTGAGTGTATATTTTGTTTAAAAAATTTCTCTTCTCTTCTCTTTAAAATTCTCTTAAAATTTTTAATATTGCGCAAGCTTTAAAGATGAGCAATATCGAAAAAATCAATGATATTAAATATTATTATTAAAAAAAACGCGATTTTCGATAATCAATTATACAATCGAGAATCGATGATCAATAAAATTATTTACTTTTCTATTTTTTTAAAATTCTATCTATCAATCATCAAGAGAGGAATCAATTGATGCAAAGAAAACACATACTAGTTGTTTTTAAGAAAAAGTATATGTATAGCTACTAGTTGCAAATTACTTTTTCTTAAGAACAACTATGTGTTTTCTTTGCAGCAATTGATTCCTATTATTATTTTGTGCAAAGTATTGAGGTAAGATCGACGAAAAATTAATATTTTATGAGATATAGATTATATAAAGAGATTTTATATTTTATATAAAATTATGTTAAACTAAAGTATAAAATATTTCTCGTAAACTATTCACTTTTATAGTAGTATATTTCTGTAACCTTCTATTTCTTCTGTCTTAAAAGTGCATATGTTGAATGGAAAATGTGTTCTTTATCCCTGAGAGAGTTTCTTTTTTCTTTTGTGTGCATGACACGTGACGCGAAAATTTTAGAGTAGAAAGACCTTTAGGTTTTCAGGTAAGAATTTCACACTAAGGGTGAACAGAGTGTAGGTAACATGTCTGTACATAAAATACACGCACTTGTGTTCTTTGCAATCGATAGTCATATAAGAACAGTTTCGTAGTAAATTGGTGCGCTTTTAAAAGCAAGGAATTAATTACGCGAATAGTTATTATTGTGCGATTATTATAATTTATATTATTTTCTTGTGTTTTTTATTGATTTATTTTTGTAATGGCTACGATAATGTGCTTACCTGACGACGTAATAGAGATCATTTTTGGCTACATTGATATCAGCAGTGAGGATATCTTTAATTTTAGATTCGTATGGAAGCAACTTCATTCAACAGACAAGCATGTCGACGATGAGTACTGGGAAAGAATATTTTCTCAAAGGTAATTTTTTTGTTCATCCATTTTTTGTAATATTTTTCATTAACAACATATATACTTATCTATTACTTATGCAAAAAATGTATTTTACTAAAATAATATAAATAAAAAATATCAAAAATATTATGTAATAGAACAAACAGATCAAAAAATCTATATAATCAATATAATCTTTAATAATACTGTTTAATAAAAAATGACCTTTTCTCGAACACCGGAACGAGACTAGTTATTTCTTATAGTTTTTTGGACTAAAAATGTAACATGATTTCGGTTCTATGCTCCATGCTTTATTCAGGACTATATGTTGATGGATGAAGAACGTCTATAAAGTACACCTAAAATACGCACATGTGCTCTCTGCAATCGATGGAGACATAAGAATAGTATTTCGCAATAGATTGATGTGCTTTCAAAAGCAGTGAATTAATTACGCAAATAGTTTGATTATTATAATATATATTATAATAATCAAACTTGTGTTTTTTTTATATTGATTATTTTCGTAATGGCAACGATAAAGTGCTTACCAGACGAGGTGATAGAAATCATTCTTGGTTACAATGATGTCAGCATTGAGGATATTAATAACTTTAGATGCGTGTGGAAGCAATTACATTCAACAGCTAAATATGTCGAGAGTTGGGAAAGAATATTTTTTCACAGGTTCAATTCATCTTTTTGTTCGTCATCTTTTTGCATTAATCGCAGAATCTATTATTTATGCAAAAAATATATTTTACTAAAATAAAATAAATAAAAAATATTAAAAATAAATAACGTAATAAAACAGACAAAAAATCTATAATCAATATAATTTATAATAATCAATAAAAAAAGTAGGAAAACATATAGAGAAAATAAAGAGAAAGCAGGTATCTTTAAAACATTTCTTTCAATTGTTCAATTTATTCAACACAATTTAATTTAATAAAATTTGTTTTCTTTAATAATTGAAATTTTTTTGAAATCAACTGCTTGCACCCTCGTTTCTACGCCTTGGCCTTTTTATTATTCAATTTTCCTATCCATTTTCATAATATAGAAAAAAAATTATAATATTATGTAATATAAACATAATATATATCATGTAATATAATAAAATATAATAAAATAATAAAAAAATAATATATTAAAAATGATTAATTTTGCATTTTTATTTTATTAATTTAATTATATTCTTGAATGTTTTAATTATTTTTATTTTATTAATTTAATTATTTAATTATTTAATTAATTAATTTGTTAAACTATACTGTTTGGTAAATACAGAATATAAATAAATAATACAATTGTATAAGATTATAAATTAAATACAGCTTTGCCCACTGTATATTTGCTATTATATATTCTTATTGTTAGTGTAAAATTTAATTATAATTTAAAACTAAATATTATATATTTTATATTTTTTACATTAAAATATTGATATTTTGACAAATTCTTTAAGTATGTAGGTACAATTTAAAAAATGGATTGCTCTAAAAATGATTGATGCAATAGCACTGTTTAATGTGATTTTAAAAAGCTTATTAAAATATTGTCTATTTCAATTTCAGATGCTTCGCTTTCTGCAAAGAAATTTTATGATATGCAGTATAAGAAAAGTTTTAAAAATTAAAAATTTAAATCTTTAAAAAAATTTTAATCTTTTTTTAAATAGAAATATTAAAAATTGTTTATTTAATCAGATAATTAAAATTTGAATATTGTGGTAACTAGACGGTTCCGCACATTCTATTTGTATATGTGTCATTCAATTACATTTAGTAACTGCCACATGCAAGTTAAATTTTATCACATTCGGGCCTGAGTTAAGAATACGAAGGAATAGGAAGTCTTACAATATATTATTATAATAAAAAAGGATAATATATATTATATAAATTAGTAATTTTGCACTATTATTTTATTAATTTAAATATTTCATTTAATTATTGTACTATTTATATTTTGTAAATGTAATTATTTTTTAAAATTATTTTATTAATTTAATTGATAACTATATCTGTGTTACAAATATAGAATAAAAAATTAAATAATATATTATAGTTACATAATAAAGGCTATAATGTTAATATAATTTTCTCCATATTGTATATTTATTGTTTAAAATATTTCATTACAATTTAAAATTAAAGATATATTATATATTTTAAATTCTCTGTATTAAAACAAAAATATTTATAATTTAACTATATTTTTTAATATTATGTAATATATCACATTAAATTTAAAAAATTTATTACTCTAAAAATGTATTATTTATGCAATAACATTGTTTAGTATACTTTTCAACAGTTTATTAAAATATTTTCTATTATGTTATTTTCAGATGGCCTTCTGCGAAGAAAGTTTATGAGGAACAGTATAAGGAAAATGAAAAAAAAGACTCTGAAGAGAACGAACAAAAGGATGAGAAAAACTTATTGTTAGACTTTGTAGAAATAGGCATAAATTGTGCGATGAAATTATGGGATTATGTGTCTCAAATTATGTAATATATTATGTTAAATTTGAAAAATTGTATTGCTCTGAAAATGTATTACTTATGCAATAACATTGTTTAGTATGATTTTCAACAGTTTATTAAAATATTTTCTATTTCATTTTCAGATGGCCTTTTGCGAAGAAAGTTTATGAGGAGCAGTATAAGGAACATGACAAGGATTCTGAAGAGAACGAACAAAATAATGAAAAAATCTTAGACTTTATAGAAACAGGCATAAATTATGCGAGGGAATTACGGAATTATGTGTCTCAAATCATTCATAAACATTATTATAACAATGAATCAATCGATAATTTAATACTATTTGAAGACGTATTTCATTTAGATCAACAACAACATTTAAGATATAACATTGATAAGATAATTAATGAACCTGAAAATTTCATAAAATACTGTTTCTTCATTGATGAGATTAATTACTTGCTTACACAATCTCCACAGTAAGATTCTCAATATATATTATATATTATAATAATATTAATTTCATAGACTAATATATTTATTGACCAGTTAAAATATGTAAATTTTTCAGAAGAATTGGTTGCGATCTAACTGAAAGATATTGCAATCAAAAACTTTTTCACTACATGAAGCAACATTCGATGAAAAAGAAGTTGAATAGATATCCTGACGAGCTTTTGGAACGAATTGCTACTCTTATGGCACAAGCGGTACAACCCGAAAAGAATGTATTTTACTCGTGTGTAAAAGCATCGCTGGATAATATCGCTCTAGAAGTATTGAATTGCCTCAGAGAAAAACATCCCGATCATTCGATATTCTCGACATCCGCTGAAATTTTTTCCTATTGGAAAAACAATAATATTGACGATAATCATTGGAACGAAGTGGAAGGAACCCAGATTATGGATACACTCGAGAAATATATATTTGACGAATTAAACTTCCAACCATGCAGATTGGAGAACAGAAATGTGATAAACATGTGTATAGATATTGTAAGTTATTGTAGACAGATTATAACATGTTATAATTACAGCTTATTTTATGCTGTGAGCATGGCCATATATTTGTTACATATTAGAAATATTCTCGCTCTAATTTTAGTTTCTGTATTGTAATATCTGGTACAGGTCTTAAAATATAGATGTGGCCAAGAAATAATTTTATTAATAATATATGAGAGCGTGGCCAGAAGACTTGGTCTACGTTGCGATTTAATAATACAAATGCAAACTAGACTGGAAATACAAACAAGACCTCTCGTTAATATATTTTGGAAACCAAAACAGTAGGTATAATAAATAATTTTTGATAGGTACAATAAATATATTTAAGAAACCAAAATAGTAGATATAATAATTATATTTTGAAATATTTGAAATTTTCGGCATTTCTTTTATTATATACACACATATATATGTAGTATAATGTTCATATTGTTCACAGTGCCACGAAGAGTTCAGAAAATGTAAGATATCTGAACATAATTTCTGAAAAATTTTCGCATGTGAATCAATTATCACTAATTGATGACTGGAGATTTTTAAAATGTTTTTAAACCCTATAAAATAGAAGCTGCAAAGGTTGACTATTATTGATATATGATTTTTATCACTAATTAATGTACTTGTAATTTTGGCATAAATCATGAAATACGCTTTATAAAGCTTTTTTATAAAAAATTGTCTAAAAATAGGCAAATTTTAAACAATTATAACTTTGTTTTAAAAATTGATCATTTTCTCCTCAATCCTCGATAACTTGATAGGAAAAAAATTTAAATTTTCAGTAAAGGTTTTACAACTTCAGATTTTAACGCAAAAAAGAATCAATTTTTTCAAATCTTTTTTGTACATGCGACACGTCCACAAAATGAGAAGAAAATTTTCCATTTTTATTAATTCATAATTTTCTGCGTGTAAAAAATGCTAGAATTGAAGAAAGTGTAAAACATAGCTGTGACTGTTTTCAAAAGTAGAGATTTCAAATAAAAAAATTTTTTTTTAAATTAAATTATTTATTTTTTAAAGTTGTTTAAGATTAGCCTATTTTTTAAACAATTTTTTATTCCTCAATTATTTTGAGGTATATATAGGTAAAAAGAATTATACAGTCTCTTATTTTTTCATTTGTAATCAGAGCTCTGTTCACATCTATTTTTTGCTTATGTTCAATCCTTTTTTTCAGCTGTGGGAAGTTATTAAATATCTATATATATTTCCACAAATACCTGACGCACCTTATCAGGTTATTTCAAATAATAATAGAAACACGGTAAGACGTAGGATTTGTTAGCACTATACACATGCTGTGTATTAAAATAAAATATTAATAAAAAATAATCTCTATATAAGATTTCTTTCTGATTACATGTACAATTATATACGAATTATAATTTATCTTTTTAATTAACTAGCTGTATTTTAACTTGTTATAAAAATCTACATATTTTGAAATTACTTGACAAGAAAGATTAATCCAAATCTGATTTTATACTTTTCAGTCTAACTTTTATGTTAAAAGAATAGAGCAGTTTAATACAAGACCAGAAGGCGTGAAATTTGCGGTTGGTATGATCGTAAGATGTCAATTAACAAATTGTGCCGGAGTGATAGTCGGATGGCATCGAAACGGAGATAAAGAAAATATGTGGTTTATAGATAGTTTTTGGAAGTATAATATAAACACACAAATGTATTTTAGGCACTGTAATTTTTATAATACTAGGCAACAAACCCATTACATAATTCTTACGGAAAGAGATGAATTGTGTTACATTGGCGAAGGTATATGAATATCATTTGACGCGTGTCTTTATTTAAAACTATATTTATTCATTTTACGAACTGTCATTGTACACGATATAAAATAATATTTTATTTTATCTTGATTTATTTTAAATTCCCCTTTTTAAATTAATTTCTATTTATTATTAGTTTTACAATTTATTATTATTTTACTTATTATCTTATTTTATATATTATTTTGTTTATCATTGTTATCACAATTTTTTCAGACCGTATTTCAGACCGTATAACTTTAACAACGCCAAAATGGATCGATAATAGCGAAATAGGTCGCTATTTTTGTAAATTCAAAGGCACGCATTACGTACCAAATAAAATGCTGGCAAGACATTATCCGCATGACGCTGCTATCTGCGAGACCAAGACAACAATATCAGAATAATTATCAGAATTAAGATTATATTAAACATATACCATATAAGAAGCTATTATAATAAGATACGTATAATTTTTCATGTTAATTATTACATTGAATAAAATTAAAATTATAACTGTAAAATATTACAGTTGTATGACAAACACTTTTTTCTTAAATATATTTTTTTTAAGTATTTTACGCGAGTATTTTTTATTTAAAAAATGTTGTCATATAAAGATACTTACAAGTAACACTACCCACTCGTCGATTTTTTTGAAACTTTGCACACATGTAGTACTTCGAGAAACATCTGATCCGTCTTTTCTATTTTGGCCTATAAAGTGTTCTAAGGATAAAAATCACCCTCGGATTATCGAGCTATATACAATATTGTTTAGGGAAGTGGTTATTTTGAAATTAAAAAAAATATCCGTTTTATAAATCGGCTATGCTTTATCGAATCGTAATATTTTCAACCTCCAGTTCCGGCCAGAAATGAGTGATTAAGACCGAAAGTGATTTTTTTAAAATGGAACTTAAATTTTATTATTACAGATTCAGATTCTATGCAAAAAAAGATGAAACTCTTTGTATCAAACATTTTTTCAAAAAATGTCATCTATGACTTTCAAATAAATTTAAAATGAATTTGGACAGGCCCATAACCAGGGGAGGGGGCATTGCCCCCGCCTCTCTTAGCGACTTTATTTGCCCCCCCCCCCCAACAGTTAGATAGGCAATTGTCTGTATAGAAAACATTTACTTGATTGTTATTTTATATTATGATATTTTTTATAAAATATTGTATCGATATTTAAATAATAAAAAATAATGTATTTTGTGCATTGGGGAAGAGAGTTTTTGAGACTGTTCCACCTAGGATTTTATTTGCCCCGTCTAACATAACGGGCTGGTTACGGATCTGAATTTTGGTGAAAAAAAGATTTTGCACTTAATCTATATGAACTTGGGGGGCATTTTAAGAATAATATTTTTAGATACGCATTCAATAACGTTCGTATCCGTTTGTATCTTTGATTTTGTTTGTATCCCAAAGGGTTGAATCAAACTGCATTAAAAAAATTACGGTATCTCACAGTGGGGTGCTGACGAATGTTTCAATCCTTAATAACTTGCAACCCTTTGGGAAACAAATAAAATCAAAGATACAAACGGGTACAAACGAAGCGTTATCGAATGCGTATCTAAAAAATTTTCTTAAAGTGCCAAGTTCACATAGGTATAGTGCAAAAACTTTTTTTCACCAAAACTCATGATATGTAATGAGTGAAAGAGAAATATATTACATTTTTATATTCTACCTTTAATATATATATATATATATATATATATTCTATTATTACAATAATTTTAAGAATTATATAGCAATTTATTATTAAAGGACATATATTTTTGTTTAGTTAATTAATATAATTTTTTTAACTATATATACAGCTAATTTGAACTGAAAAATAATTTCTTTTCTTGGCAGAGTTTCAATATTCGCGCTAAGTATTTTTTATTCTCTTTTTGTATATATATTTTGTATATATCTATTAAAAATCTCAAAGTTTTACTTTAATTTCTTTAGCACTCTGTATACATAGCAATGGAATTTGTCAACTTTGTTAAAAAATTAAAATGGAGAATTATTTTTATTAAAATGGTTTATTATAAAATGGTTTATTAAAGCAATTGCTTCTCTCTCTCTCTCTGATATTTGTCTACTGTAGATAAAAAAAATAAATAATTAGGTATAATAATTTGTCTTATTTTGTCTTATTTTGTCTTATTTTAATAATAGCGTACATATATGTAAAAGTTTATTATTTATTTAACACGTGTTATTCATCTTACTGAGGTATTTAACGATATTCCCGATAGCTATAAAATATATATACATATATGTATGCAAAATTATGAGAGAATTTGAAACTGATGCTTTTATGTACATCAAGCAAGACAAATTTGTTTGTCTAGCATTACTGACTGAATTAAGATTAAATATGTTTTTATTTTAGAATCTGAAACCGTAATATATTCTGTTATTCTGCAACTATTTATTTCCTTCTTTCTTAAAGGCGCACATTCGAGCGAAAAGTGTGTTCTTTTCTGATTTTGTAGTTTCTTTCTTCTTTTGTATACGTATGACATATCATGCAAAAATTTTATAGTTGGAAAAACCCAAGACTTTTAGGTATTCAGGTAGTGATTTCAGACTAAGGGTAGAAAAAAAGAGTGTGAAAACATCTGTAGTGTACATAAAATACACACTTGTGCTCTCTGCAATCAGTAGAGATATAAGAATAATATAATGCAATAGATTGATTTGCTTTTAAAGCAGGGAATTAATTACGCAAATAGTTTCTAGCGAGTTACTTTAATTTATATTATTTTTTTGTGTTTTATTGATTTGTTTTCGTAATGACTACGATAATGTGCTTACCAGACGAGGCGATAGAGATCATTCTTGGTCAGCATTCACGATATCATTAGCTTCAGATTTGTATGGAAGGAATTGCACCCAACTGTCAAGAATGTCGAAGCTTGGGAAAGAATATTTCTTCAGAAGTAATTCTTTTTGTTCATTTTTTTTGTAATTTTTTGCATTAATCGCAGAATCTATTACTTATGCAAAAAATATATTTTTCTAAAATAAAATAAATAAAAAATATTAAAAATATAACATAATAAAACAAATAGATACAAAATCTATAATCAATATAATTTTTAACAATAAAAAAAGTAGGAAAATAAAAGATATATGACATAGAGAAAACAAAGTGCGTGCAGGTATCTTCAAAACATTTCTTTCAATTGTTCAATTTAATCAATACAATTAAATTTAGTACAATTTGTTTTCTTTAATAATTATAATTTTGTTTAAAATAACTGTTTGTATTCTTGTTTCTTGGTTTTTATTAGTCCATTTGCTTATCCATTTTTATAATATAGTAAAAAAATTGTAATATGTAATATATGTATGTATACATAATATATGTATATAATATAACATAATAAAAAAAATAATATATTAAAATTTATTAATTTTGCATCTTTATTTTATTAATTTAATTATTTTATTTAATGTTTTAGTTATTTTTTTATTAATTTAATTATTTTATTCTATTGTTTTATCAATTAATTTGTTAAATAATACTGTTTTATACATACAAAATATAAAAATTAGATAAATGATATAATTGCATAATAAGACTAAAAGTAAATACAGCTTTGTCTCCTGTATTTGCTATTATGTATTCTTAGTGTAAAAAATTACAAACTTAAAACTAAAGATAAATATTGACAAAAGGGGACCCAGCCCCAATCACTTTGACCTTGACATATGTTGTCAAGGTCATAGGCCTGAGGCCTGAGTAACCTCCAACAAATTTTAGCCGTCGCTCCTTCTTAAGAAGAAAGTTATTAACAAAAAAAAGATTTGTAAAAATTAAAATTTGTACGTAGTCTAACAGTGAAAAACTTGATGACAGAGTTCATAGAAATAGCTCTACCTATACTATATACCTATATATACCTAAATAAACATTCAATTTTTTATATAGAGTGTTCAAAAATAACATATTAATATGATGAATTAATTATTTATTGAATACATTTTGCTAATTATTTTAAAAAAAGCATCAATACGTTTATCTAAAAAAGTTTACTAAACACACACACACACACACACAGAAGTGCAAGGAGGGTTTTGGCCCTCCTCCCGCACCCGCCCAAACGGTAGGCTGGGTGGACCACGCTTTACAACTTACAGCATGTGTCCATTGTGATTGAACTCTTCGCAATGCATCCCCTACCGGCGGGTCCCCCTTGCGCCCACCCCCCGTGTGTGTGTGTGTGTGTGTGTGTGTGTGTGCATATACGTTTCTGATATTTTATATTTTCTTCGCAATTTTTTTTATTAATAACTTTTTATTAAACAACAAGCGACGGCTAAAATTTGTTGGAGGTTACTCAGTCCTATGACCTTGACAACATATGTCAAGGTCAAGGTGATTGGGGCTGGGTCCCCTTTTGTCAATATTTACCAAAATGTATTATTATTAATGCAATTATAGCACTGTTTAATGTGACTTTAATACATTTATTGAAATATTTTCTGTTTTAATTTCAGATGGCCTTCAGAGAGGAAATTTTATGACGAGCAGTATAAGAAAAGTGAGAAGAAAGAGGATGAACAAAGGAATGAATAAAGCATAAACTATATATTTAGCGAGGGAATTATATACGGGATTATGTGTCTCAAATCTTTCATAAATATTATTATGACATTGAATCAGTCGATAATTTAATACTTTTTGAAGACGTATTTAGTTTAGATTAACGTCAACATTTAAAAAATATCATTGATAAGTTAATTAATGAGCCTGAAAATTTCATAAAATATTGTTTTTTCATCGATGAGATTAAAAACTTGCTTATACAATCTCCACGGTAGGGATTCTCAATATATTTTATATTATAATAATATTAACTTCATATTATAGACTAATGTACTGTTGCACAGTTAATATGTAAATTTTTCAGAAGAATTGGCTGTAATCTAACTGAAAGATATTGCAATCTAAAACTCCTTCAATATATGAGGCAAAATTTAGTGAGAAAAAAGTTGAATAGATATAGACATCCTGACCAGCTTTTGGAACGAATGGCTATTATTATGGCACAAGTGATTCAACCCGAAAAGGATGTATTTTATTCGTCTGTAAAAACATCGCTGGATAATATCGGTCTAGAAATATTGAATTGCCTCAAAGAAAAACGATCATTCGATATTCTCGACATCCGTTGAAATTTTTTCCTATTGAATAAACAATATAATATTGACAAAAATTATTGGAATGAAGCGGAAGGAACGCAGATTATAAATACACTCGAGGAATATATATTTGACAAATTGAACTTTCGACCATGCAGATTGCAAGACACAAATATGGAATACATGTGCATAGATAATGTAAGTTATTGTAGATAGATTATAATATGTTATAATTACGGTTTATTTTATGCTGCGACCATAAATCTGCATATATTTGTTGTATATTAAAAATATCGCTTTAATTAATTTCTGTATTGTAATATCTGACACAGATTCTAAAAAATAAAAATATGACCAAGAAATAATTTTATTAATAATATATATCACAGGCCAGAAGTTTTGGTCTACGTTGCGATTTAATAATGCAATATACATATATTAACATGGCAAGACCCGTCGTCCATATATTCTGGAAACGAAAACAGTAAGTACAATAAATAATCTTTGGTACGTATAATAAACCTTTTTAAAAAAAGGTAGAAAAAAACGCCAAGTTTACGCGCCATGTAAAAAAGTGTTATAGAAAAAACAGTGTGTTTTAAAGTACTGTAAACTTGTGTTGTAAAATTAATATTAAAAAAAAAATAATGATATCATGAAATTGCGCCAAATAAATAAAAATTTATACAGAAAAAATGAAAATTAAAAACTTATACGAAAATTAAAAATTAATACAAAATAAAAAAAAGCAAACAAATTTTAAAATAGTTAAAAAAAACTTGGCGCTGCTAAAAGGACCATTTTCTCTTCAATTATCTTTAATTTGATAAAAAAAAAAATCAAAATTTATTTTTCAAAAAAGGCTTTACAGAGAAGACTTCAGGCTCTAACACGAAAAAGATTCAAAACATTTTTTCAGATTGTTTCTGTGCATGCGACACGTTCACAAAGTGAGAAAGACTTTATCCGCACGACGCCGCTAGAACTGTTAAGACAATATCAGAGCTAAACAATTATTATGAATTAAAATTTTATTAAACATGTCTTAAATTGTATTAAATTGTATTTATATTATAAGTTATTATATTATATTACAAGGTAAATTATTAAATTGAAAAAAAGAACTAGAATTATAATTAAACTTAAAAATATAACTTTTATAAAATATTACAATTATGTAGTAAATATTTTTTACTTAAAAATATGTTTTAAAAGTATTTTACGCAGGTAAATTCACGTTCATAGTTCGCACGATGAGAGATAAAATTATATTTTGCGTTTATGCAAATAGGTGTAAGTAAATGTGTGAGTGTGTATATATGAGTGAGAATGGGTGGTGTGTGTACATTTTTCAGAAATCACCTCTTAAAATTTAATATCTCGAAAATAATGCGCAGCAAAAATATGGGACCTGTGCCCTTACATTAATTATTAAATAAGTTGAATTATTAATTAATTGATATCACATCTTGAAGTATCATTATGTGTATCGTTATAAATACAATAAATATTGATGCTTAAATGGAAATAACAATGGCTATTATTATTCTAATTTAATAAATACTTCACTTCTTTATTGCATGTTTTTCGAAAAAAGAAACTTGTAGTTTCTTTAGTGTTACTCTTTGTAGTTTTATTATATTATTACGTGAATGTAAATTTATGCCATAATTATTTAAAATAACATTATCGAAGAAATATCGAACAAAATTTTTTCCAATTCTAAAACCGAAAATATCTAAAAGTTGTATAAAACTAGTTGTTTTTTTATGAAATTGTTAAAATATCTACCTGTTTGTCTAACTGGTATAATTATTTTCTAATTGTTCCGGATACTGTTCTATCTGTGAATCAAGTAGGAGCAGACTTTTTTCTCCAGTATTAATAATATAATAAAATTAATTATTTTATGAGTTGATTTTGACTAATTGCGTCGCAGCGTTTATATACGTATCAGCATATAACACGTAAAGTATGTACAGTGTGATTAGAAACAAGTTATCTAATTAATTAATCTCGATATTATTTACAAAGACATTTCGTGCTGGAGATAAATCTAGAAAAAGATATATTTTCTGCAATTCATGTCACGTTGCCCGGACATCTCGTTGCGATATGCTTCAAAATTTGATCCAACTTGAACCAAGTCAATTGGTATAGCTGTGTGTGAGCTGCTGCAATTATCCAATTATATTACCATCGCATTTAATTACGTCGCTTATTCGACGTCGCAAGGTTTGCGAATAAAACACTTCAAAAAACTTACTTTAAAAAAAAAAGCCGCTAAGTGCATGCGCCAGTTGTGAAAAACTGTTATGTTTTTATAAAATAGTGTTATTTTAATTTAATCTGCACAAAATATAGTGTTTCAAATTATTAAAAATAAAAACTTATTTTAAAATTGGTTGTCCAAATGTAGCCTAATATATAAAATAATGATATTGAAAATCGCGCCAACTGAAAATAAAGAATTACAATTACAAACATTTTAATCAAAAACAGTTGTATAAAATAAATGATTTAATTTTGCTTTTTCATAGAAAAAGTTTTGTTCTCGTGAAAATTTTTTTTTCAGATTTCTGCCAATATGTTCAGAATGTTCCAAAACATCGAAAAATTACATTTTTTAAAAATATCCGTATGTGTGTGTGTATGTATATGTATGTGCTCACCCATTTTTTTAAATTTAAATATCTCAAGAACTATTTGACTTATACAACGCTCCAATTTGGCGTACAAGTTAAGTAGTACAACTTTTATTTACTGTCATTTTTATAAAAATTCATACAGAGTTTTAATTTTTAATGCAATTTTAACTTTCAAAAAGTGTTTGTGGTTGCTCTAACTGCCGTAAATTTTAAGATATCGGGATAAATTTTTTTTACATAAATAGACTATCATTAAAAAATTGTTATAACTTTAAATAGCTATAACGATTTTTATTAAAATATCCACCTAGCAACAAACGTCAACCGCGCGGAAACGCTAACGCATCGAGCCAGGCGCGGAAGACCGGAAATCGCGAAATGCGAGCGAAAAATCTCTACTTCGACCTGCTTCGCTTGCATTTAGACTTTAGACGTGTTAATATTTTTAACCAATCAGGGGCCTGTTTCTAATGACTCCCTCCGATGAAAAGGCTCCAAAATTTCGGTTATAAAAATTGAACGAAAGAAGCGCTCACGGCAGTCGCTAATCAATAATAGCCAAGATACATTATAAGCAGTCGCTAACCAATAATAGCCGAGATACATTATAAGCAATCCCTAATCAATAATAGCCGAGATACATTGTAAGCAGTCGCTGATTAAAAATAGTTAAGATATATTGCAGTAGTCGCAATTCAAGAGCCACATTATAATTAACGCCGTTACTAAGTTATACACGTATACGAATCGCCGAGTTAGTTAAACTACGCGAGCGTCGTCGACTAACAATCGTAACATTATAATCAAGTTTAATTGAGATAGTAACATAAAGGTTTATAAGCAAAACCGAAATAAAGGGAAGAGCTGTTCGAGTCGAATAAAAGTATATTTAAACAAGGAACCAACACTCTTCATTAACAAAGGCAATATATCCCTGGCGCTCACGGATCCTAATCCCAAATTCGACACAACCCCTGTGCCTTACCCGAGGCACACAACAGGATGGTTAGTATTGAGTTTGACGATGATCGGTGAAAGGAACCATTTTTTATGAAATTTTGAATTTTTAAGAAATGTGTATTTTTTAATATTCGCAATTTTGAGCCAAATTTTTACATGAATAAAGTATTAAAGGATATTTGGTATTGAATTTAGCGAGAATCGAAAAAGGGTTCAATTTTTATAAAATTTTGAATTTTTCAAAAAATGTAAATTTTTGAATTTTACGAAAGAAACATATGAGAGTGTACATACATATACACATGTACGTGACATTTAAAAAAATGTTATTTTATGTGAAAAAAGTGTGCAAATTGGAAACTTACATATTGTTTCCTCATCATTGTATTCCGCTCATTAAACTTCCTCTATGATGAAGTCAAAATTAAAACACCACCTTGCTATGTTCTTTGGCTCGTTTTCATTTGAATGATCTAAATCTAATAAAACAATCTTTTTCTGATGAAATATTTTTTATTTGGCATATTTTTGTTTAGCGAATGTCGCTCGCGTAATAATTGATCGACAGCTGCAGGATAATGGAATCTTTTGAAATATTGTGCGGCATTGCTGCCGTATGTCTCGCTGTATATTATTACTTGACATCAAACTACGATTTTTGGAAATCACGTGGCATTCGCGGTCCAAAACCGATACCGGGTTTTGGTAATTTTAAAGATGTCATGCTTAATAAAATATTTATTGGTGACCACTTGAGGAATATATATAACGAATATAAAGATGAGAGAGAGAATCCTTGATTGGAATATTCGCGCGCGCGCGATAGGAAAAATGTAATATTTTTTTTTTACGAATAATTCTGTTTCTTGTCGAATATTAAAATTTATGTGAATAATTTATCTATATAATGATTAATGATACCTATATAATTAACTATATATAAATATATATTTAAAATATTTTATATATCCGCACAAATTCATAAACTTTTCCGTCTATAAAATTTGTATGATAAAGAATATTCATAAAGACAATCGTTACTTACTGATATCGCCCAATTTATCTGGATGCTTTTTTAATTCGCTCAGTAGATCAATGAAAACGTTTCTAATTATATTATTCGTTTCTCTATATAGTTTATGGTGCTTATAACAATGCGTGTGAAAAATGTGGTGAGCTCCGATCGTGGTAGGATATAATTGAACAGCTCGTAGAGCCATGGCATGATTCGCCTTATTCTAACCCGTAGAAAATTTTTCCAGGTTTCTGCGAAAATTAATTTATAATAAACACTTAAAAATAATTAAAAATCCTTACTACAAGAAAGGACTGAACCTTCTCAAGTAAAAAAATTCTCAGCCTTTAAAAAAGAAAATAATGGTCATCATTGAAGTGACAAAATTAAAATATTATAATATACAATCACTAACATATGGCAAATCTTTAATAAAAGAACTGGAAAATAATCTGTTTAAGCGTACACTTTCACTAACGATAAATCATTTCATCAAACTCTAGTGGGACGAATAAAATATAAAAACACGTGGACTGTTTTGTTTACAATTACTTATTATATATAAAGTTATTTTTTTATAGATTATCTATACAAAACGACATCTATATAATCAATTTAAGATAATGTAAAAAGTTAATTGTTACTTCAACATATTTAATATAATGTATTTTACATGTATATTCCTCATACAAACAAATAGTTTGTTACAACAAATTATAATTATCGAAAAACGATAAATATCTTGAGTTGATTTTATTAATTGCGTTGCGGCATTTAGGTTATCGTTACGTATCAGCACATTGCACACGTGTAATGTATGTAATGATAAAAACAGATTATTTAATCAATTAATTCTTCTCGGGGTATTATTTGCAAAGATATTTTATGCTAAATATAAATTTGAAAATTTTCCGCACTTTATCGTGACTTACCTGGACCACGAAAGATTATTTTCAATCATTGTTGCAAGTTAGTCAACTGATTGTGGGATAGCTGCGGATGTACGAGCTGCTGCAATCAATTATCAATTACATTATCATCGCATTTAATAGTTGCTTATTCGGATGCAAAGCTTCACAGGGAATGGCTATATGTATACTGGATATAGGGTATTATATCTTCTAATGATAAAATTCTATCAGACAAATCTATACGTTTAGTATAGACGAGTATTCTTGTATGTCTCTTCATAGTATAGTGTAAAAATATAAAATTTAACGCAAAATTTTTATTTAGCGGTACATTTTTAATAGTTTTATTTTTAATATTTCATGCTTTCAATTTAATCGTGTTGTTGTATGTAAGTCTTTAGATTATAGGTATCTTCATATATGTACATATAACAAAATTTCTTTAAATTATAAATAAAATATAAAAAAAAATATTTTTAAATAAAATATTTTCAAGAAAAATATATTTAAATACTAATATATAATTGTAATATTTTAGAGTCATAATTTTTATTTCTTTGCAATTTACATGATTTATGTATCGTATATAAAATATAATATGACATAAATAATATAAATATTTGTCTCTTATATATAATATATATAATACATTTATAATATGATATAATATAAATAATATTAATACCTACACCTTATCCTTATAATATAAATACAATATATATAATATATGTGTATATTAATAATTTTGATAATTATTCTGAGCTTATTGTCCGGGCAATTACAGCGGCATCTTGTGGGTAACATCTTGACAGCATTTTATTGGGTACATAATGGGTGTCTTCGTATTTACAAAAATAACGTCCTATTTCGCTATTGTCGATCCATTTTGGGGTTGTTAACGTTATATCATCTAAATTAAAAAACGAAAATAAATTAATGATAACTGAGATAAAGTAAATAATAAATAAAATAAGAAAATTAAAAAAGTATAATAGTTAAAATATATATAAAATAACTAAATTTATAAAAACGGAACAAAATAAACCGAAAGAAAATAAAATAATCTTTTACATTATGTACAAAAGGAAAGATTGCAGACTAAAGAAGTATAATTTAAAATAAAGATGCATTTCTCTAATGATATGCATACCTTCTCCCACGTAACATATTTCGTTCTTTTCTGTAAGAATTAGATAACCTGCTTGTTGCTTGGTATCGTTGAAATTAATGTAGATTTTCAACGGCAAAACAGGGGTCAATATTTTGTTTTTGGAGTACTTAACATTACATCTGTCTGCATATTTGTGCCATCCAATTATTACGCCGGTAGAAGGTGTGTCTGCATATCCATCATATTTATTTTTATTGTGAGTTACGATCATTCCAACCGCAAATTTTACTTCTTCCGGCCTTACATTTGATTGTTCTGTATTTTCAATGTGAAGACTGATCTGAAAAATGTAACATCAAACTTTAATTGTTATTTTTTGTCAAATAATTTCTAAATGAACATTTGTAAAAAGAATTAAATTACAACTAATTAAATTATGGATAATTATATAATATGTATATAATTATAGGCGCATTCGGGAAGACGTTATTAGCGCTGACAGCGTCGTTCTATCTCTATTACTTACTAAAAGTTGAACAAGGACAGAGCACGCTAATAACGCTAAAAGCGCGCTTCCCGAATCTAGTTTATATGTGTTATCAGAAAGAAAGATTTTGCAAAAAAAAATTTTTTATTATTATTATATATTAATATATATAGTATGTATAATGTTAACATACCTCTTTTAAATTCGTAATCCAGACGTATTCAAAGATTTCCTGTGGCATAGCCATCAAAGTATGACTTTGCCCGTCTAAATGCATAAGTACTTCTAACAAAAGTAGCTGCATCATAGCCTGAAAAAAAAAACATGTAAACAGAGCTTTCATATTTTTGACTCATATTTTTGTCAAGGTTACAAGGTTATCCATTAACGAGTGTTAGAAATTCTAACTTAGAATTAATAAAAATCATAGTATCACATGAGTAATTGCCCACCTCTTTAGCTGTTATTACAAAGGGTTCTGTAGAAGGGTTCTGTTGCCTGATAGGACAATGTGTATCGTCAAAACTTGTATTGAAACATCTGACATCGTTTGGATTATTCGTGACACTGTAAATAAGAAACAATTATATATATATATATATATATATATATACATATGTGTGTGTGTGTGTGTGTGTGTGTGTGCGCCATAAGAGTAAAAATTGCTGAAAGATTTATTTCAAATATAAAATAATTCAAATCAAATATTATACATACTATTTTGGCTTCCAAAATATACAGGTATTGCATGTAAATGGCAGCTTTCTTACATCGCAACGTAATCCAAGTCTTCTGGCCACACTATGGTATATTATTAATATTAGAACTTCTTGACCATATTTATTTTTTAAGACCTGTACCAGAAGATACAATACAAATATTAATTAGAGCAAAAATATTTTTAAAACATATATAACAAACACAAAATCATGCTCAACATAATTAATCACATAATTATTATATATTATAATCTATAAAATTATTTACATTATCTATAAACATGTCTTCCAATATTGTGTTTTTCGATCTGCTTGCTCGAAATTCTAATTCTTTAAAAATATATTCTTCGACTGCATCCATAATCTGTGTTCCTTCCTCTTCGTTCCAATGATTATCATCGATGTTATTGTTTTCCCAATACGAAAAATTGTCAGTGGACGTCGAAAATATCGAGTGGTCAGGATTTTTTTTTCTTAGGCAATTTAATACCTCTTGGGCGATTGTATTTAGTGATTCCTTTATGCAGGAGTACAATATATCTTTTTCGGGTTGAAACCATTGAGCAAAAATAGTAGCAGCCCGTTCCAAAAGCTGCTTTTCTTGAGGTTGTTCTTTAAATTTTTCCCATTTCTCCTTCACCGAACATTGCCTTAGATAGTCAAACATTTTTTTATTGTAATATCTTTCCGTTAGATCAGTTTTTCTGAAAAATTTACATATTAACTGTGTTAAATAAGTATTATTAATCTATGATATTCATAACACTTTATATTTATATTAAATCCTACCTTGAAGATTGCGCAAGCGAGCTTCTAATCTCATCAATGAAGAAAGAATTATTTATGAAATTTTCAGGCTTAGAAAATATTTCATTTAAATGTTCATCTAACTGAAATACTTGTTTGAAACTTGTAAAATTATCTATCAAATTATTGGTATCATAATGTTTATGAAGTATTTCAGATCTGTAACATTGTAATTGTCGCGCAAAATTTATTCCTGTCTTCACAAATAAGCTTTTACAAATAAAATTGTTTTCATCTTTTTGTCCGCTCTCATTGTCAGACTCTTTCTGCTCATTCTCCTTAGGTTTCTTGTCAAAAAGTTTTTTCGCAGAGGACCATCTAAAATTGGAATAAGTAATATTATAATATAATAAAAATAAAAGTTTCTTGTAAATCACATTAAATAGTTTTATTGTATCAGTAATAAATTTTCAGAGTAATACATTTTTTGAAACGCATAATATTCAAGTAAAAATAAATCGTGTGCGAAATATCAATCTTTCTGTCTTAATTCAGAAATCACAATGTATAATTTTTAATTTTACTTTAAATTATAATTAAACTTTACACTAAAAATATACATAATAACGGTAAAGTGGACAAATCAGTATTTCCATTAGATTTATTTGATAACAATAACGAATTATTATATTTATTATTAATATTTTCACATTCTATATTTACAAAACAGATTAAGTTATCAAATTAATTAATAAAATAATAAAATAAAATCATTAAATTAATAAAATAAAAATTTTTTATTTTTAAGCTTTTATGTCTTTTTTATATTGTACATATTATAATATACTGCTCACAAAAATTAAAGAAACATTTATAGGTCTATTCTGTACAACGCCCGTATCTCTATAAGCCATATGTAGCACTGTAGAGCAAAAAAGAAAGAGCGAAGAGCAAAAAAAAGAAAGAGCTAAAGCGCTATAGAACTATAGAGCTTATAGATCGAAAATTTTCTTACAGAATATACGATTTAATTGTTCTGATAAAATAGGCAAAATTCAGGCAGCTGTAACTTTGGTAAAATAAACAAAATTTAAATTAAAAAAAAAAGGATTATAAAGCTAGAATCTCTACTCTCGAAGAATCTATACTTTTTTTAATGTTCTATAAGTTGGTAATTTTTACAGAAAACCATGAACTGGACGAAATGAGAAATTTTCGTCTCACTTTGTGGACCTACAACTTTTTCATAAAAAAAAATTTGCGACAATTTTCGATCTTCCACTGAAAAAGCTTAAAGTTTTCCTTACTAAATTGTTTTTTAAAAATGTTTCTAAGATTTGTTGTTATTAAGTTATCGCGGATTAAGTAAAAAAATGAGCATTTTGACTTTAATTGCTTGTAACTCCGTTAAAAATCATCGTATCGCAATTCAGAAAACAAATTCATAAAGCTAAAACTTTGCTCTATCGAACGGTATAATTGTCAATTTTTTTTTGTAAACATACAAACATGATTCAAATGAATGAAAATAACATAATTTATATAATATTAGAATACTATATAAGTATAGTATTACAATATTATTACGTATATTAAAAAATATTTTATGCGTGATTATCTGTGTCCGTTTTTCTTTAAAATTGACAGAATAAATTCTGTAAATATTTTTTAAGTGAATTACAATTATAATTTAAGGTTGCTAAAGAAATTTCTTGTCTGATTCGCATAGTATAACAAGTATGGCAAGGTTACAGAGACAATCAATGATAAAACGAGACATTTTTTTTGAAAATACGATATTATAAAATACGAAAAAAACAAGAAAAAAGAAAAGAAGGAAAAGAATCTTTTTTTACGCGGAAAAATTCTCATGGATATCCTCCGATCTGCAAAGAAGTAGTGCCGAATTCGTACTTGCGAAAACCCCCTCGAATATCCTACTCGGACTTTGTTTGCGCGAGATGCCCGGCACGATTTGCATCGCTTCGGAACATCCCGCATTCAATGCAACATTCTTGAATAAAATTGCAACGGTTCGAATTGATAAAGATAGCAGATCTTAAATCATAATATGTCGTTAAAAAACCGATTTTTTTCAAATTGAGATAACTCAGCGAAAAATTATAGTATCGAATTCCGCCAAAGCGCATTTTAAAGAGAAAAGTTTGAATTTTTACCTATTGAGTGCTTTTTATCCTATTGAGCTACGTCAATTGATTCACACCGTGCAATTAAGAAAATTGGACCTTTTATTTATCACTTTTGCAGGTTCTTACTCTATCATTTGTTATTGCAAAACTGATCATTCCACGTAATCGGCACTAGAATTTTCTCAAATTACAGACTTTACGCTTCATTTTTGTTTTTTAAACACCTCGATATCATAATTATTAGCTGAGTTATAAATTCTTGAACTTTCACAATTTTTTACTACTGTTCAAGTGTACCGTTTTTTTTTGGCCGAGTGTATTTTTAATATCTTAATATCTTTATATTTTTTAATTATTTTATTTTTATAAAAAATATTTTTTGTAAAAGTCATACATTATGCGATAGATTAATTACAAAAAAAATACAAAGACTTACCTCTGTGAAAATTTCTTTTCCCAATGCTTTTCGTATTGAGCTGCCATCCGGAATTGTTTGCACGTCAATCTGAAGTTAATTTCATCTTCAATACTAATATCCTTATAGCTCAGAATGATGGCTTGCAATTCTGCTGGCAATTTCGATATCATATCCATAATAAAAAATAAATTAATAAAACACACACACAAAAATGTAATTTAATATGATCGCGAAAAATTATTGTTTGTATAAATAATTATCTGAAGATATATGAAGTGTACTGTGATAGTCTCTACGCTTTTGTCTACTGCACAATTACACAAATTCTTCACACTATTTTCACCTTTATTCTGAACTGTATACTGTATTCCAACAGAATGAGCAAACTTCGAGCAGCCCTTAAGATTTTGTATTTTCCCCACCTTTATATATACTGCATCCGACGAGAAGTCATGAAGGTTTCGAGCGAAAACTCGTTCGTTTCGTGCAGATCTCCTCCCATAATACGGGCTCTGAGCGTATAGTAGCGCGCCGCACTCTCTCCACTCTGCCCGCCTATGCATTGTACATTGCCAGCCTACCCTCTCCATTGGTTGTAAACTGGCTGTTTCGTCCACAATCTGGTATTTCTGAGAGTCTCTCAGGTACACACATGTATATCCTTGATATAAGATATGAGATAGCGTTAAGGAGATGGCAATAAATTAACAGCTTTAAAATTTGTCCACTTTTCTTAATTTCTAAAAATAATAGTAAAAATAATGATTTATTTTTCGGACTTACTAAGATCTTTCTTATCATTTGTAAAATTGATATATTGACAAATAAATTAGAATTATTTAAACTTTCGATTTTTTTAGAGACATGTCAATTTTGTCATTCTACATGTGAGTAACGTGATTTTGAGTAATGAGTAAGATGATGAAAGGTCAAATCACAATAAATCTTTATAAAAGAAAAAATACGCCAAGTATATAAAAATTTGATATTATATACAAAAATGCCTTTGTAAAAATTTTTTCTGGCAAAAGTATTTTTTAAAAAGATACTTATTCACGCACACAAAGTAATGTTTAAAAATAAACATACACATAAAATCAAAGTTTAAAAATAAAGTTTATAAATATATTTAGAAATATGCATAACTCAAAAATAAATATAAAATCAACGTTATTTAGCCAAGTATAAATAATGTATTAATTTCTGTAAATAATTATCTGATCTAATATAAAATTTATCATCGAATCACTTTGTATTTTTATAAGAGTGATGTTATTATCTATATAATCAAAACGCTTTAGACCCGGTATTGAAAAGATTAATATGATGAACAAAAAAACTTTCTCTTTTTCGGACAAACAAAAAAATTTCTTAGAAATTTGAAGGATTTCTCAGGTAATTTATACCTGCCGTTATGTATGTCCTTAGCATAATGGGATAAGGCTGTGACATATAAAATGACAGTAGCAGGTAGTTCAATTTATTTAAAGCTTTTTTACTTTACTTATTTTTTCAGATTTACTAAAATTTTATCATTTGTAAAAATTAAAAAATTGATAAAAAAATTAGAATTTTTTTAAATTTATGTTTTTTAAAGACATTCATTTTCGTCATCTGATCGTCATTGCATATATGAGTAAGATGATTTTTACTAGTGAGACGAAAGGCCACGTTAAGTTAAATTAGAATTTTAAAAAGTGGACTTTTTATATAGATAAAAAAATTTATTGTAACAAACCTTTTATATTATTTCGATGTTATAATATTTGAATGTACGTACAGTCGCGGACTAAAAAGGTTGTCCGCTGAATTATGAATTTTAACAATTTTATTATCATTTATTTAATATATTAATATATTTGCCCCCTTTTTTATGCATCTTGTACGTCTGTTCCGCTAGAATATGTCGTATGCATTGGTACTTATATACTTAAATAAAATCCGTATTTCGAAACTTATCATAGCAAAAGCGGACAACCTTTTAGTCCGCAACTGTACACTGGTCAAAAAAATTATCGCAACACTTAATTAATATCAAAATTTTGCATAAATTCAAATAAGCATATCTCAACGAAAAATTGTCGTATTTAAAAAAAATTTTTTTTTGTTTTAAAGAGTAAAAGTTTCTACTTTAAGGAACTTTCGTTAGATTTTGATTTTATCCTCTCTCCCTCCCTCCAACCCTTTAAAAGTAAGGACGTGTTTTTTTCCAAAAAATTGCATAGTTTGATGAACTAGGGTGTAATAATTTTTTTCGCAAATATCATCATAACTATCATAAAATATGGACTTTTCTTTGCAAATTAAAAAAAATTGAATTTATATACAAATAAAAAGAAAATAAAAAAATATTTTATTCATATGACTAAAAAAATGATAATAAAACATTAAAACACAAAAGGTTATTTATCAATAAAATAATATTAAATATAAAATTAAAAAGGCAAAACAAAATAATTATTAATTATTTATAATAATTTAAGAACATTTAAATCTATGATTGCGTCCACACAATACATTTTTATTTATATTATCTACATTTCTTGGGGCAGATTGAAAACCTCAAACTATAAAAGAATTCTTGTTATTATCAAGAACTTTGAATAAATTGAGTATTGGCTTAATCGATTTTATTTTAGAACAATTAGCAATTTGCCATTTTTTTCACTTCGTCATCTAATCTCTTACGTCTTTCCCTTATGTATTTAGAAGAGACCAAATTCGATTTTTCAATTTTTATGTTATTTAAATCTTCGATCAATATTATAGGTATAATATTATTATAATATTCTTTGAAAATATTATAATAATTATATGTATATACATACTATATATATATAATATATATATATATATATATATATATATATATATATATATATATAGATCTGTATATGTATATAATATTTTTTTTTAATTTTGCACAGTTTTTTATGTGAGTTTTGATTTCTTTCATCATAAACGAGTGATATCACAATATTCTTCATTTGTATAATTTATGCCGTCTTAATTTATTTAAAGAATTATTTCAACTTTTATAATCTTTGTAAAGATAATCTTTTTTATACTAATATCTTGTTACGTCCATAAACTTCACAGTTCTTTTCTCTTCTCCGATTTATGCAAATCAGTGTTTTACGGAAAAATTAACTATAAATTTAAAATAGAAAACTCGGGAAAGGGTCTGCGAAAGAGCCCGAGGCCAGACCGACGAAAAACATGTGATATTAATAGAACAAATAATCGATTAATTTCCTCATTATTATAGAGGGAAATAATGTCGAAATCTCTCGCTCGATTCATGTTAGGAAACATAAAACAGCGATTACAAGAGAGACTGAGGACAGACTAATGAAAATATCTTTTATAATTTCCTAATTATTATAGGAAGAAAATTAATAATGTTGAAACCCCTCGGCCGACACTTGTTGTATCAACCGAAATTAAAAAGCCATTATTCTTACAAACGAGAAAATCATTATGGAAGAGAGTAAAATTCGAAAGCTGTGACTATGAATCACAAGACTCAGCACTGCCCTACAGGTGGGACAGACTCATAAAAGAAAAACGTCACGTTTGTAATCAAACGAGCGCGAACTCATCGTAATCGACTCTGACTTGGTGCTCGGCAACTTCAATTGTAATTGTCACTAAAAAATATAATGATAAGTCACTCTCACACAACGATTCATGGAAGGTGCTATCTGTCAAACATATGTAGAGACAATAATTTAATTCTTTAAATCTAAATCTATATGTATTCCTTCAACCCTTCTTATTTTGTTATAATTAATTAAATGAATTCAATTAGAACTAAAATAAAGAATGTCAAAATTATATTCATTTATTAGTTTGAATAAAAATAAGTCCTAACAAAAGATTTTAGTAGCCATCCTTTAACATCCCTGTCTCTCTTCCACCCGCCCATGATCGCACTAGGTCCTATCCTGTGTAAAAGAGATTAAGTTCCCTTACCGAAAAAAAACCACCGAACGAATGCCCGAGATAAACAAGGTAAAAGTCGTTGACCTGTTATCGGGGCCGACAGTTCGTTCGAGTTGAAATCTGATAGATTTCGAGAAACATTTGTTACGTACGTCCTCCGTAAGGCCCATCCTTTCCACAGGCCAGGACGTAACAATCTATAAGCAGTAGATTTGCAGCAGATTTCATGCAAAGAAATGTCATTAGATTGCTTGCGTATTATGTAAGAGGTTTTTATAATATTTTATATAAAATCTTATCTGCATAGAGACAGTCAGTAGCATTTATGCAAATATTTGTAAACGCAAACTCATTTTCTTTGCATATGTATAATCTCGATATTGATACTATAATTTAATAAAAATAAAATAAAATAAATAAATTGTTTCGAACTTTTTGAAAAAATGTTTGAAGTTTCGCGGATGACATTTTTCAAAAAACTCGATACAACTTATTAATTTGTGCTAGAAAATGTATCGAAGTCTACGGAGGAATTTTTGAACAGCTTTTGTAAAGTTTTAAGCAGAATAAAAACATTAAACATTTATTTTAATTTATGTCTTTTTACGAAAGCAACTTTTATCCTTTATAATTCTGAAACCATTCGGATTCGGACATATATTTATTAGATATTTTCAATTTATTTTTATATGCTAAAGTCGCTATATCAGATTTGGCACTGGGTTCAGAGACACACTGTTTATAACGTTTCGAATGTAGTTTTCTCTTAAAGAAACTTTCTCTTTTTTGGAAACGAAAAGATTTCTTAGAAATTCGAAGGGTCTCTCAGATAATAAACACCGTTTCGTATATATATATTTTATTATGTCTTTGACATAATAAGATAGCGTTATGGGGATGATAATAAATCAACAACTTTAAGGTTTGTCCTGTTTTCTAAATTTCTACAATGAAGTAAAAATGATGATTTATTTTTCAGACTCACTAACAATAAAATCTTTTCCATCATTTGTGTAAAATTGAAATATTGACAAATAAATTAGAATTATTTAAAATTGCGATTTTTTTTGAGACGAATTTTATCATCCGCGTTCCATATGTGAGTAACATAACTTTGAGTAATGGGTAAAATGATGAAAGGCCAAATTGAGTTAGAATAAAAAATATTAATTCAGTTGGAAATAATTTAAAATAAAAAATAATTATATAGGTCAGGGTTAGAATAAAAATCCAATAAAATGGATTATTCCTATAGATAAAAAATACATTGTCAAATATTTTCTACATTATTTTGTTATAGCTTTCAAAAAATGTCAGCCAATTATACGATACTAATAAACATTCTTTGATACAAATACGCCATCCAACATTATGAAAATAAACACACAATTTGTCTATTTAGAATGTTAGACTTTTTTATATTTAGTTACATTGTTTAGACACAAATGTTAAATTATTCTATATACATTTATATATTTTAATGTGGAAATATGCAGAAGTGTTATTCTCTGATTTTGATGATTTTTATAAAATATATGTAAATAAGAAACTAGAGTAAATTTTTATGTTTAAGTATTTCTCTCTCTCTCTCTCTCTCTCTCTCTCTCTCGCATATTTAGTGTTAAACTATTACTAGGAATTAACGATATATTTAAATGAATATTTACTATTATGTCCAGACTCACGGAAAGAAGAGTCAATGAGACATAACTATTTACCTCAAACAACGGCAGGTAGTCAGTGTTTGACCCAAAAATATACTTTACCTTAAACAGGTCAACAATCAGGAAGGTCGCTTTTATTCTATTTAGAAGGCAATTTGCTCGGTGGCCTCTTTTAAAAAAGAAAATTTAATCTTTATTATACGACGAGAACGAGGCCTAGTGCAATCTCGGAAAAAGAGAAAATGGAGCGGGTTTGTTATTAAATGATAATAATAAATTCATATAAAATAATAATTTATTCTGATATGAGATTTCAGTTAAAATGGTTACAGTAAATATAGATATATGTACATCTCTCTCTTCCTAATATAAATTTGGTTTATTTGGTAAATATGTATGTTTTCTTCAATCCGCGGTCGATGTTACGTAAGTACGGAAGTCATTAATCGGAATAAAGTGGGAGAGGATTTATTATTAAAGATAATTTTTAAGGTTTCGATTGGTTAATACATAACAAATATTTCATAAATAATAATTTAAATGAATTATGTGTGTGTGTGTTTTATAATTACTCATAGGACAGTAAGAGCTTTTCTATTTGGAGGGGGGATAATTTCTCCTCGGTTGACTCGTCGGCGGGATCGATGGTTTCAGAAAATTCTTCTGATTCTTCAGGTTGTTCAAGGGGGAATTTGGAGGAGAGCCGTCGAGGACTATAATCGGGGCGAAATGAACCTGAAGGAATCACCATGTTTAGGCGAGGAAGGAAGAGGAGAGGGAATTCATGGTGATTCAGGGAAGAAGTTCGGCGAGTAACTACTCTGTGTGTTCGGTGTGCGTTATTAAAACTATTATTGTTGTCGCTATTATTGTCGTTGATACGGTCGCTGATCTGATTGCGATTTAATTGAGCGAGTTCTGCAGCAGCCCGAACCAGAGACTTCCTTATTCGCATATTCCGCCTTCCACGAGCTCCGTTTTTTCGTTGTCCACTGAGAGGAGATGAAGAATTAAAATCGATGGCGAGAGAATCTTTGTTATAAAATGGTTCTTGGACTTTTCCTATTTTGACTATTTATATTTTATATTTTTATTATATCTCCGGAAAATAGCGGAGAGAAGAGAGTTACAGATTGGTTAAATCAACAATTAATAACAAACACTAATCGAAAGAAAAAGAAAAAAAAGGAAAACGCTTTTACGCTTCTAAGTCCAAGATTTATTTCGGAGAATCGATACAAGAGAATAAATAGGATTAGAAATTTTCAGTCTACTTACTATTTATTGTGCGATGAAAAAATATCAATGGATAAAATTGGAGGGTAGCTCTGGCCTGGTCTGGTCGTTGCTGTTTGGCTGATTGAAACTTCGCTCGGCTATTATTGCACAACATGATCACTGATGCACTTCACTCGATGCACTCGAAGATTCATGTGAGTGCGATAATTAGGCTAGTAGTGATGAGTAGCTCGAGCGAGACGTAAATGTGTCGTTCCGCGGGAAAGTTCTCGCTTTTATATCCCGCTTCTTGGTTCACTCCCTCCGTTTCGTCTTCTCGATAGAATCCTGCGAATAAGAATTAGTAATCGCGTTTTTCGGTATTTTTTACTTATAAATTGAGAATTAAATAGGCTATAGGAGCCGTACGGGGATTTCGGTGCGTTGATTCCAACGAAATTTAATAAAATAAAATAACATTTTTTGTCACGTATATATATGTGTGTATGTATGTATGTATGTATGTATGTACTTCCTTTTGTATGCTTCTTTCGTAAAATTTTCATTTTTTGAAAAATTTAAAATTTCATAAAAAATAAATCCCTTTATCGATTTTCGTCAAATTCAATATCAACCAACCTTTAATGATAATCTATTCATCTATCATGTAAAAAAATGTAGACCGATATCTCAAAATTTATGGAAATTAGAGCAATCACGCCTTTTTTTTTAAAAATTCAAAATTTTATAAAAAAAGAACCACTTAGCCGATTCAAGCCAAATTCAATACCAACCAACCTTTAATGATAATCTATTTGTATAAAAAAATTTAACCCAATATCTCAAAATTTACGGAAGTTAGAGAAATCACGCCATTTTTTAAAAAAATTAAAATTGGATTAAAATCTAAAACACTTTATGAATTTTTCTAAAAATTACAGTAAATAAAAGTGTTGTACTACCTTAGTTGTGTGCAAAATTAAAGCGCTGTAGTTCAAGCAGTTCTTGAATTATGGACGTTTGAAAAATCCGTAGATGGATACATACATACATACATACATACGTACATACAGACATTTGGTAAAAATGTTATTTTTCGATGTTTTGGAACATTCTAAACACATTGGCATAAAAATCCGAAAAAAAAATTTTTTCACGGAAACAAAGCTTCCTCTATGAGGAAGCAATATCGATCACAATAAAATATAAAATATGTTTGATTAATTTTACTAAAAATATAGTAAAATTTACTAAAAGTATGGTAAAATTAATGAAACATATTTTTAATATTCTTCCCATACCATATTGCCCCACGATTACCATGATTTTCAGGGTAAATTCTAAGAGGAAATTCTCTCTGTATACGTGAAGCTTAGGCCGGTATTCATAGTCGGATTTCGTCTTAAGTAGAAGCCTTAAGTTAAGGCCTTGAAAGGCTATGCGGCCATTTGATTAGCCTGCTGCTCTAAGCCCTAAAGTGTGACGCAATTTCCGGCTAAAAACACTTTAAACACGATGGAATAATTTGGAAACCGGATTTGTATTCAGTATCTAAAAAATTACGTCTAAAAAACGACTAGTCTTTTTCCAGTTCATTTTTTTGGTTGAACAGTAATAATTAATAAAAAAAGAATATAGCAAAGCGGATTAATAAGAGAGAAGAGATACAGAGAAAGAGAAAACAAATTGCGAGCGGTTACCTACAAAACATTTCCTTCAATTGTCGATTTATTCTCTTTAACTAATACAACTAAATTTAGTAAAATTTATTTTCTTTAATATTTAAAAATTAAAAAAAAATAACTGCTTGCACATTCTCGTTTTTACGCCTTGGCTATTATTAGTCTATTTTCCTATCTATTTTTATATATATAAAAAAAATATAATATAAATATAAATGTAATATGTATATATAATATAATAAGAAAAACAATAAATATATTAAATAAACATATATTAACTATATATTAAACATTATTAATTTTGCATTTTATTTTATTAATTTAAATACATTATTAATTTTGCATTTTATTAATTTTTTTTAAAGTCTATTTTGTACTTTATTCTAGTAAATTTTTAATTAACTTTATTTATATTTAATTTATTTATATACATACGCTTGAAGATAATTAATTATTGTGTGTGTGTGTGTGCGTGTGTAATATAAATATAGATGTATACATGGTAATATAAATAGGTGTTATATACAGGGTGTCTCATTTTAAATGACCCAAACAAATATCTCAAAAAATATAAAAAATACGGAAAAATGTTTTATACAAAAGTTTTTTGACTTCGAGGGGGGAGACTATCCAAAGTCAAACCAATAACACCATTTTATATCTCTCTCGAAGTCAAAAAACTTTTGTATAAAACATTTTTCCGTATTTTTCATATTTTTGAGATATTTGCCTGGGTCATTTAAAATAGGACACCCTGTATATAACATAAATATAATATAAATTATATAATATAATAAAAAAAAAATAATATAACTATCAAAAATTAATAAAATTGCATTCTTATTTGATTAATTTTATTATTTTAATGTTTTAATGTTTTAATATTATTTTAATGTTTTTTAAAATTATTTTTATTTTATTAATTTAAATAGTTTATATTATTATTTAATATTTAGTTTGCTAAACTATACTATTTTAATAACTAAAATAATTAATATACTATTTTATAAATACGAGTAGAATGTAAAAATTAAGTAACTTGTTATAGTTGCACAATAGGATTCCACTGTATATATAGTTTTGCCCATTGTATTTACTATTGTATATTCTTAGTGTAAAATTTAATTAGAATTTAAAATTAAAGATTAAATATTTTATATTTTCTGAATTAAAACATAAAAAATTTATATTTTGACTAATACATTGAATATTACGCATTTAAAAAAATATATTGCTCCGAAAATTTATTACTTATGCAATAGCACTGTTTAGTATAGTTTTAAACAGTTTATTAAAATATTTTCTATTTCATTTTCAGATGGTCTTCTGCAAAGAAATTTTATAACAAACAATATAAGGAAGAGAGGAAGAAAAACTCTGAAAAAAACGAACAAAAGGATGAAGAAATAAGTTTTGACTTTATAGAAACAGGCATAAATTGTGCAAGACAATTATGGGATTATGTGTCTCAAATCATTCATAGACATTATCATAAACATGGTTATGAATTAATCGATAATTTAATAAAATTTGAAAACATATTTCGTGTAAATCAATATTTAATAAACTTTGATGAAATGTTTAATAAGCCAGAACATTTCATAAAATATTGTTTCTGTATTGATGAAATTATAAAAACTTGCTTATACAATCTCCACGACGTACGATTCTCAATATATATTATAGTATTATCAATTTCATAAACTAATGTATTTCTCGCACAGTTAATATGTAAATTTTTCAGAAGAACTGATTGCGATCTAACCGAAAGATATTGCTATATGAAATTATTTCGCTTTATGAGGCAATGTTCGTCGAGAAAGAAGTGGGATATAAGATTGAAAAAACAACCTAACCAGTTTTTGGAACGGATGGCTACTATTATGGCGCAATCGATTCAACTCCAAAAGGATGTATTTTACTCATGCGTAAAAACATCGTTGGATAATATCGCATTAGAGGTGCTGAATTATCTCAGAAAAAATCACCCCGATCATTCAATATTCTCGACATCCGCTGAAACTTTTTCCTATTGGAAAAACAACAATATCGACGAAAATCATTGGAACGAAGTGGAAGGAACACAGATTATGGATAAGCTCGAGGAATATATATTTGGCGAATTAAATTTTCGATCATGCAACTTGGACGACACAAATTTGGAATACATGTGTATAGATAATGTAAGAATGTTATTACAGATTTAATATATAACATATGATCATACTCAATATGTTATATTATAGCTTATTATTGCTATGAGTATGATCATATGTTATATATTGAAAATACTCTTGCTCTCGAATTAATTTCTGTATTGTAATATCTGGTACAGGTCTTAAAAAATAAATATGGCCAAAATATAATTATATTAATAATATATCATAGCGTAGCCAGGAGACTTGGTCTACGTTGCGATGTAATAAAGCTGGCAGATACTTACAATATATTTTGGAACCCAAACTGGTAGGTAGCTATAATATTAAATTTAGAATTATTTGAACTTTTCGGCATTTTTACTACTATTATATACACATACTCATATAATTTATATTGTTCACAGTGCCATGAATGATTTAAAAAATGCAAGATATTTTAACATAACTTCTGAGAAATTTCCGGATTGTCTTGTGAATCAACTGTCGCTGCTCAGGACACTGCATTCGGAATTTAGAGAATCTTATAAAATAAAAGTTACAAAGGTTAATTATATACTGATATATGATTTTTATTAATTTATTATTTATTTCTTAAAATTTTCTTAAAATTTCTTAAAATTTCTTAGAGTATTATTTATTTATTATTTTTATTCTAACACTAACAATAATATACTTATAACTTTGACGAGTCAATATTGGCTTTACATATAGGCAGAAAGAATTATACAATTTCTTATATTTTTTATTTGTAATCAGTGCTTTGTTCACATTTACTTTTTGCTCATGCTCAATCTTTTTTTTTAGATGTGGTCCAAGATAAAAAATCTATATGAATATTTTCCAATCATAAATGCCTTTTGAAGCTAATCCACATAATTATAGCGGCAACGTGGTAAGACATAGGATGTATTAGCATTAACATTATACACACATGCTGCATATTAAAATAAAATAATAATAAAAAATAATCTCTATAAGAAGTTTCTGTCTGATTACATGTACAATTATACGAATTATAATTTTCTATAATTTAAATAGCTGTAATATAACTTGCTATAAGAGTCTATTTAAAAATTAGTTGACAAGAAAGATCAATTAAAATCTAATCTTACATTTTTCAGTTCTTGTGTTTCTTTCAAAAAACAGAGCGCACAAATGACAGACCAGAAGATGTAAAATATGCAGTAGGAATGATCGTGAAACATAGTAATCAATTTACAGATAGTTGTACCGGCGTGATAATCGGATGGCACCATTATGCATATGGACATGTTACGTGTTGCAGAGACACTGCACCCCCTGATAGCATATATATATTGCCATTAAATCACTGCCGTTATTTTTCTAATATGGATGAACAAGCAACTTACATAATTCTTACCGAAAATAATAAAATGTGTTACGTGAGAGAAGGTATGAATATTATTAGACGCGTCAATTTTATTTAAAATTATATTTGTTTACTTTACAAGTTTCCTTTGCATACAATAATATATTTTATTTTATTTTTTTTTTTTTTCCTTTGATTGCGTTTCCTTATTTAATTTAGTTATTTTATTTATTTTAGTTATTATTTTATTTATTTTCTTATTTTATTGTTTTCTTAGTTATCATAAATTTATTTGTCATTTACATCTTTTATTTTAGATGAAATAACTTTAACAAGGCCGAAATGGATCGATAATAGCGAAATAGGTCGCTATTTTTATAAATTCGAAGACATGCATTACGTACCAAATCAAACGCTCGCAAGTCTTTTTCCCCAGGACGCTGCTATAAGACAACAATATCAAAATAAAAAGGATAAAAATGGAAATTAAAATACAGCACGGTAGTTGGAGGACGAAAAGAAATATTTTATTAAGAGGAAAAATATCAGAATATTTATTTAAATGAATAATAGAAACATAAAATGTAACTGATAAATTTATCATTGTAAAATACACTATATTCATTTGAAATATGCAGCTATTTTCTGAAAAAATTGTAGTACTCTGTTCTATTAATGAATAGAATTTTAAAAAGAAAAAAAGAGAATTCTTCATTATTGATTAAGAGTTATTATGAATGCAAATTATTACATCAAAGTAAAACTAAATAAAAATATTTTTTTTTCAACATTAATATCAACTTCATATTTTTCTTTTCTAGACTTTAAAATATCCAAGAAATAATTAGTATGTCTCATAATAGCATATATGTCAAAGTTCTGATTTATTATTTATTTAATATATATTATTCCTCTCATATTTAACGATATTCCCGATTGCTATAAAATATATAATGTATATGCAAAAAAGAAAAATGAAAGCATTTTTAATGATGCTATTGTGTATAGCAAAAAGGACAAACTTGCTTGTCTAGCATTACTGGCTGAATTACAATAAAAATATGTTTTTATTTTAAAATCTGAGTAATATTCTGCTATTCAATAACCGTCTATTTCTTTCTGCCTTAAAGACGAATATGTCGAATGGAAAATATGTTCTTTGTATCTGAGTTTCTTTTTTCTCTTGTGCGCATGACACATCATGTGAAAATTTTAGTGGGAATAATGTCAATGACCATTAGGTTTTCAGGTAAGGAATTCAGACTGACATAAGGGTGGACAGAGTGTAAAAAACATCTGTAGTTAACATAAAATACAAGCTCTTGTGTTTTCTGCAATCCGCTGACATAAAAGAACAATTCGCATTAGAGCGGTGTGCTTTTAAAGCAGAGAATTAATTACGCGAATAGTTTGATTCGATTACTTTAATTTATATTATTTTCTTGTGTTTTCTCGGTTTCTTTTTCGTTATGGCTACGATAATGTGCTTACCAGACTATGTGATAGAGACAATTCTCGATTACAATGATATCAGCATGGACGATTTATTAATTATCATTAACTTCAGATTATGTAGGAAGGAATTTTAACTATCAAGTATGTCGAACCTTGGGAAAGAATATTTTTACAGAGGTAATCCTTTTTGTGCACAAGTTTTTTGTAATATTTTTTATTAACCGCACAATCTATTACTTATGGTATGTAAAAAAATATACTTTACTAAAATAAAATAAATAAAAAATATTGAAAATATAACGTATAATAAAACAAACATATAAAAAAATTTGCAATCACAATAATCTCTAATAATAATGGATAAAATCGAGTAGGAATACGGGATAATGAAAGACAAGACCTCGTAAATAAAGTGTAAGCGGTTATCTTTAAAATATTTGCTTCAATTATTCAATTTATTTCTTTTAATTAATAAAACTAAATTTAGTAATATTATTTTTCTTTAATAACTAAAATATTTTTTAAATATAATTGTTCGCACTCTCCCCAGACAGCACCAAAATAGAAATATGTTCAAAATCGGGATATAAGACATCTTTAAGATATCTTATATTTATTATATCATAAGATGTCTTGAAGACGTCTTAAAGACTTCTTAAAGATGTCTTATGTCTCAATTTTGGACATGATACTGTCTGGGTAGTTTCTACACCTTGGATCCTATTAGTCCTTTTTCTATCTATTTTTATAATATAATAAAAATAATTTAATGAAAATAATAGAAAAATATAATATATTATATATATTTTCTGAAAAGATCGTAGGTCTCTGTCCTAATTAGTGAATGGAATTTTAATCAAAGAAGAAACAGAATTATTTCATCATTGATTGAGGATTATTATGAATATAAATTATTTCATTAGAGTAAAACTAAATAAAAATATTTCTTTCAACATTAATATCAATTACACATTTTTTCTTTTCTACACTTTATCGAAAATAAAAAATTAAAATTAAAAAGAGAAATGATAGATAAAGAAAATAATAACAAAATAAATTAAACAAGAATAAAAGGAGTGTTACGTTTTGCAGACATTACAATTATTTTCTTTTACTCAACCATACATCAAAGTATGTAACTAGCAGCTTTTTTACAAACAACTATGTGTTTACTTTATATCGATTGATTTCTTTTATTATTTTATGCATAAAAGTATCGAGATATGATCGTCAAAACATGAATATTTTACGAGATATTTATTCATAGTTTATGTAAAATTATATTAAAATAAAGTATAAAATATCTCGTAAACTATTCACTTATTATCTTATCCTTATAACTTTTTTATAATATATATTATCAATATTACGAGGAATCGATTTATATAAAAAAATTAAAGCAGTTTCGTTTAAGAGAATATAAATGACCTTCAAATGAGCTTGAAAATCGCTTTTTTAGAAAGATGTTAATAGCACCAACTTTTTTCCCCCTCGAAATGCTGTAAGTTTTATACGATATTCTTTTTGTAAAAGGCTTAAGAAAAGAAATATTTGGGATGGGACATTAAAATGGCTCGGCCTGTATATTTATTAAAATATTGTCATTATATTTCTCGTCTGATATTATTTTTTAACAATTATATCCGTATTCAAACAGTTCATTAGTATTTAGTATATTGATGTATCTTTAAAAAAATATATGAAGTACGAAAGGGACAAAAACAGTGCGATAATCTCTTCTTATCAGCTGTTATCACGGATAATTCCATGAGCTGCTCTTTAAATCTAGATAAAATGAGATTCGTTGTTCTCTTACGTAATCTTGGAGAAATTATATTGTTTCGTGAAACTTTTTTATTATTTATTTTTATTTTTATATAATTACGCAGGTCGCTAGAGAGTCGAATTTTGCATCTTGACTCTTAAAAATTTTTAAACAGTCAGAAAAAATACTCGTGACCCATTGTACCTGATTCACTGCTGCACATTTCTCTCGTTTATTAGGAAAAAATTATATTTTGACTTTTTCTCCAAACAATCACTCTTTCGCGACCTGACCAATCCTACTGATTATGATTTTAATATGATTTTCTCTCTGTTTTTTTTTGGTCGTAATACAAGAACCACGAATCACAATAATATAGAAAACTTGTTACAATAAATTTTTTTATTCGTAAAAAGTCAATTTTTAGTCTATCCTAATCTAATTTGTTCTTTTGACTTACCTATTACTACTAAACATATCACATATAGATTACATAATTGACACACTTTTGAATATTTAAATTTAAAAAATATTGAAAGACGCGGGTTCAATTCCCGCTTCAGCGACTTTTCGGACCAATATTTTTCTCGCCTATTTTCCGATTGTAAGTTCGAGGATTATTAATTGAAGGTACTTTGTAATCTCAAACCAAGAGATACAGTTCCTAAAAAATTAGAATTAATTTTCGCGCTTGGCTCTATTGGCCGGATTTGTAAAAATCACATTAATTTATTTATTAAATACTGAGAGCCGTTAAAAATAAAAATAAAATAAAATAAAATAAAATAAAATAAAAATATTTCTTAAAAATATTCTTAATTTAAAAAATAATATTGTAAAAAAAAAATTATTTTCCATTATCCATTTTACAATCAAAAATCGACGATCAATAAAATATATTTAATTTGTTACTTTTTTCCTATTTTAATTGTATTATTCAATAAAAACAATATATTTTTATTGTATTAACTAATATGAACAATTAAATAGAAATGATTGCTATTATAGGGAATATTTAGTAAATAATCTTCGATTTAATGATGAAAATTATTTACATTATAAACATTTTTCACTAATATTTTATTATTTACGCACATTTGTAAATTAATACAGTTTTACAAGATTTTCAAAAGAAAGTCTTTTATATTTTAATACTAAATCCATAGAATATTCAATTTATGATTTTCTTTTTTTCATTGCTATTTAATCGCTCAAATTTCAAAATTTGTATCAATGATATTGTGATGAGAAAAAGAGAGAGAGAGAGAGAGAGAGAGGGAGAGAGATGAGAAAGATATTCCATATCTTATATATGAGACGCGTTTTCAAAGTAGTAAAGTCCGTTTTAAAATAAAAAAAAAATTTTAACACAAAAAATAATTTGTTATAGTCAAAAAAATTTCTACAAACTTACTTTATTTTTCAATATAATCATCATTGATTGTCATGCATTTTTTATATCGTTTCAATAGCTTATTACTAATTCCATTGTTTTAAAAATCTGCCTACTGGTACAAGACACAGGCGGCAGACTTTTACGACAATGGAATTAGGAAGCTATTGAAATCATATCAAAAGAGCATAAGAGTCAAGGTAGTAGGAGGGCGAAAAAGAAAATTTTATTAGAATGAAAAATATTACAACAAAACCTCCACAGAAGGAAAACGTTAAGTATGTAAAAATATTTGACATTGTACGCAAATATGCCTTTTGGTAATTTTTCTAACAAAAGTATTATTTAAAAAGGCACCTTATACACACAAACACATCAAATAATGTTAAAAATAGACATACACATAGAAAATCAAAATTTGAAAATAAAATTATATTGTTTTGATTGTACCGATGTTAACGTTATTCTTAAAATACAAAAGTTATTCTCTCTTTGATAAATTTTATATTAGATCAGAAAATGATCTGCAATAATTAATACACCATTACTTCAGTGGCTTTGATTTTATATTTATTTTTGAGCTATATACACTCGTCAAAAAAATTATCGCAACACGTAATCAATATCAAAATTTAGCATAAATTCAAATAAGCGTATCTCCGCGAAAAATTGTCGTATTTCAAAAATTTTTTTTGTTTTAAAGGGTAAAGTCTCTACTTTAAGGAACTTTCGTTCGATTTTGATTTTATTCTCTCCCCCTTTCTCCAACCTTTTAAAAGGAGGGACGTGTTTTTTTTTCAAAAAATTGCATAGTTTGACGAGTTCTACGGAGTGTACTAAATTTTTTTCGCAAATACCATTATAACTATCGTAAAATATGGACTTTTCTCTACAAATTTAAAAAAAAATTGAATACCGTACGATTTTTTTTCGCGAAGTTACGGCATATCAAAGTTACTTATGCATTTTTGCCTATGTATTCAATTACCACCAACATTAGCATTATCCGATGGGCACTACGGGGAAGTTGCTGGTCGGATTTTGCCCATCGTGCGTGTGTGTGTGTGTGTGTTGGGGTAGGGATATATGTGTTCGTATTTAAAATTGTGTATTTCTGCCTCGTCTTCGGATTCGAGAGTTTCTTTTTTCGTTTGTGCGCATGTCCGTCACGTGACAATTTTTTAACAATGGAAAGAAATATCAGCTTTTAGGTGAGGTAAAAATTCAGGTAAAAATTTATGAAAATGTGGACAGTGTGTGGAAAGCGTCTGTTGTTTGCGCATTAATAAAATACACGTGCTTGTGTTTTCTGCAATCCGCAGGCATATAAGAACAGTATATATCGTATTAGAGTGGTGTGCTTTTAAAAATATTAATTACGCGAATAATTTGTTGTGATTACTTTAATTTATATTATTTTATTGTGCTTTTTCGTCTTTTTTTTCATAATGGATATGACAAAGTGCTTACCAGACCATGTGATAGAGAATATTCTCGGCTACAATGATCTAAGCATTGACGATATTGTTAGCTTCAGATCATATAGAAAGGAATCTGATCCAACTTACGAGCCTTGGGAAAGAATATTTTTTCAGAGGTAATTCTTTTTGCGTAAATTTTTTAAAATATTATTTATTAATCCTCAGGCCCACACCGCTAGGTTCGTGAGATCCTGTGCGTTTTTCAATGGCGCGGCATTTTTGTGCTGGTCAAACGAGGGAATTAGGTCTAGGGGAGAACAAAAGTTGAGGGTCCCACTATGTACTCAGTTATAGAGTTGCTTCATTTCGTGTACAATGTTCAAGCAAACAGCGTCGAAACTTGAAAACAGCAGTGTGTGAACGTTAGAAAATTGACACAAAAGAAAAAATCAAATTTTATTATGGAATTCATTATTGATTCATTAATTTTATATATCTTTTGAAAAGAAAACTCAAAAAAATCCGTCAGACATTTATGTTTGATCTAATATTCAATTTAATCAAATCTTTATTATAAAAGCTAATGACGAAAGCTAGTTCAATATAATTTTAAGCCCAATTTTTGTACGAAAGTATTAAAATTGTTTATTTTCCATTAGTTATTGCATACATTATGTTAACAAAACTTATTAAATGCCAGAGTCAATTAGTTGCAGTTTTTCAAATGTTATGAATAATCAGAATGACGTCAAAAACATCACTGAGCAAATGTGAAAATTTCGCTATTTTCACTGTGCAAAATAATTATACTTTTTTAAACAAATTGTCCTGGCGTATTTTTTTCATAAAGTTCAAATCAAAATCTTGTCATTTTACTCCAATTAAACTCTTCTATCTTTTTTTTGCAAAAAAGATACAATTTTTCGAAAAAAGTTTGTTTTTTACGAAAATTGAAATTTTCTTACTTTATATTTTTACAAATATTTTTGTTGCAAAAACATTTAGAGTAATTTGAATTGTATTATTCTTTAATCTTTGGCATATCGATTGAAAAAATAATTTATTTAAATTCATGCAATACAATCCGAGATATAAACAATCGAAAATGTGTGAACGTAAGTAAAATAAGCTGTAGGCCTAAGGGTTAATCGCACAATCTATTACTCATGTAAAAAAATATATTTTACTAAAATAAATTAATAAAAAATATTCAAAAATAACGTAATAAAACAAACATATAAAAAAATTTGCAATCACAATAATCTCTAATAATAATAGATAAAAACAAGGAAGAAAACGGGATAATAAAGGACAAGACGTAGAAAAGTGCTAACGATTATCTTTAAAATATTTCCTTCAATTATTTAATTTCTTACTTTTAATTAATAAAACTAAATTTAGTAAAACTTATTTTCTTTAATAATTAAATTTTTTTAAATATATAACTGCTCGCACTCTCTCTAGACAACACCAAATCGAAATATGTTCAAACTCGGGACATAAGATGTCTTTAAGAAGTCTTTGACATGTTTTTTTTAGATATTATATCATAAGATGTCTTAAAGACGTTTTAAAGCCTTTTTAAAGATGTCTCAATTGTGGACATGATACTGTGTTGATCGATTTTACATCTTGGATTTTATTAACCTTTTTTTAATTTATTTTTATAATATAATAAAAATAATTTAATGTATAATAAAAATCTAATATACATGATATAATATAATATAATAAAAAAGGATAATATATTAAAAATTAATTAAATTTTAATATATTAAAAATTAGTAAATTTTGCATTTTTATTTTACTAATTTAACTTTTTTATTAATATATTAAATTAATTTTTATTTAATTAATTTCCTTTTATTAATTATTTTATTAATTAATTTGGTAAACGATGCTGTTTTATACACATACATAAGACAAGATGAAAATTAAATAACTTGTTATAGTTGAATAATATATAGGATTACAATGTAAATATTGTTTTGTCCATTGTATATATTATTTGTATATTATTATTACAATTTAAAATTAAAAATGTTATACTTTATATTTTCTGCAGTAAAATTATTTACATATTGACTAATACTTTAAATATTGAATTTTAAAAAATTTATTGCTCTGAAAATATATGCAATAGTATTATTTAATATAATTTTTAAAAGTTTATTAAAATATTTTTTATTTTATTTTTAGATGGCCTACTGCGAAGAAATTTTATGACAAACAGCATAAGAAAAATGAGAATAAGGATTCTGAAGAGAACGAAGAAGAGAATAAAAAAAATTTAAACTTATTTATAGAAACAGGCACAAATTGTGCAAGACAATTACGAGATTATGTGTCTCGCATAATTCATAAGCATTATCATAAATATAATTATGATATCGATAATTTACTACAATTTCAAGACATATTTCATTTAGATGAATATTTAACAAAAAAGTTTGATAAGATAATTAATAATAAGTCTGAACGTCACATAAAATATTTTTTTTTTGACGAGATTCAAAGATTGCTTAAATTCTGTCCACGGTAGGATGCTCGATATATATAGATATAATACTATTATTATACTTTTATATAAACTAATGTATTTATTGAACATTTGTTTAAATTTTTTAGAAGAACTGATTGCGATCTAACTGAAAGATATTGCTATGAAAAAATCTTTCACTATATAAAACAACGTTCGTTGAGAAAGCAGTGGCTTAAATTTGAAAGACTACCTAACCAGCTTTTGGAACAGGCTGCTACTATTATAGCACAGTCTGTTCAACTGCAAAAAATCGTATTTTACTCAGATATAAAAAAATCGCTGGATAATATCGCACTAAAGGTACTGGATTACCTCAGAGAAAAACATCCCGATCATTCGATATTCTCGACATCCGCAGAAACTTTTTCCTCTTGGAAAAATAATAATATGAAGGAAAATTATTGGAACGAAACGGAAGGGACGCAGATTATGGATACACTTAAGGAATATATATTTGGCAAATTAAACTTTCGATTCGAATCGACAGACTTTTATAATTTAGAAGATTACATATGTATAGATAATGTAAGTTTTTATAGATAATAATATATTATAATTATGGCCTCTTTTACACTGTGAGCATGTGCTTGTTATATATTGAAAATACTCTTGCTCTAACTAATTTCTGTATTACAATTTCTTGTACAGGTCTTGGAAAGTAAATGTGGCGAACAAATCATTATATTAATAATATATCACAGCGTGGCCAGGAGGCTTGGTCTACGTTGCGATGTAATAAAATTCAATCGCTATTACAGTATATTTTGGAAACCAAAATAGTAGGTGTAATATTAAATATAGAATTATTTGAACCTTCCGGAATTCTTACCATATACACAAACGCATAATTTTATATTGTTCACAGTGCTACGAAGGGTTTAACAAATGCAAGATGTTTTAACGTAGAAAAGAATTGTTTTGTGAATACGCTACCGCTGTTGGAGTCACAGTCTTCAGAATTTAGAGAACGTTATAAGATAAAACCTATAGAGGTTGGCAATCACTAATATATGATTTTTATTAATTTTAATACTAATTAATATACTTGTGATCTTAGCATGAGAGAGACTCAATGAAATATCCTATATATGTACATATATATATATATATATTGTTACGTCCGTGCGACGACCTCGCGATATCACGAAACGCGCAACGCAACGCAACGCTCGCACCGAGAAATGAACAAGGCGTATTTAATAAAAGAACTCGGAAGCTTTAATAATCTCAGAATTACAAGAGCACGTTAATAAATGCAATGAAAGACCGCACGACCGTACAATCCGACAGCTGTCAATCCAGTCCAATATGGCATTGTTAAACAATAACGCGTCGGTTATTAAGGGGGGAACCTGGTTTAGGAGGCTGAAAAATACATAATTTTTAGAATTTTTTTTCTCAGCTAAAATAAAACCAATTAATTCCAAATTTTAGGCACAGTTTATTATACATTTAAATTATGTAAAATAATTTTTTTATTAAAAAATATTGAAGTTTTATTTAAAAAATAAAGCTATATTGATAGCGCCGCCCATTTTTCACTGTGTACAACCTAGCGATCGTAATTTTTGTCTGAAACAAAAAAACCAATTCATTTCTTTAATGTTATATTATTACCTCCTATTTAAACTAAAATATTTTTGAGAAAAGTTAAATTAGATTATTTTTTTTGTAAAGAAAAGTCGCAATTTTTTCGTGAAAATTGTAACTTCTTTTTTTAAAGTTGTAAAAGTTTTTCAATTTTTGCTTTTCTTTTAATTTTTTTAGTTTAAATAGAAGGTAATAATATATAACATTAAAGAAATGAATTGGTTTTTTTGTTTCAGACAAAAATTATGATCGCTAGGTTGTACACAGTGAAAAATGGGCGCTATCAATATAGCTTTATTTTTTAAATAAAACTTCAATATTTTTTAATAAAAAAATTATTTTACATAATTTAAATGTATAATAAACTGTGCCTAAAATTTGGAATTAATTGGTTTTATTTTAGCTGAGAAAAAAAATTCTAAAAATTATGTATTTTTCAGCCTCCTAAACCAGGTTCCCCCCCTTAACAAACAACCCTCCTTGACGACGATCTTCCGGAAACGCTCAAAGGAGTGATATCCAGGGATGCAACAATATATATATATATATATATATATACAAAGGAATTACATAATCTCTAATTTATTTGTATTTATGTAATCAATGATCCGTTTACATTTACTTTTTGCTCATGTTTAATCCTCTTTTCAGGTGTGGTGCCATATAAGATATATATGTCAGTTAATTAAAGGCCTTCCTAGTACACTTTTTAAGATAAATTCCAATTATTATGAAGGCGACGTGGTAAGAATTCGTAGGATATGTTAGCACTATACACATGCCGCATATTATATAAAGTAAAATAACAAAATATAATCTCTATAAGGTTTTTCTCTGATTACACGTACAATTATATACGAATTATAATTTAAACAGCTGTTATATACCTAACTTGCTATTAGACTCAAAGATGAGAAGGACAAGAAATATTATTAAAAGTCTGATTTTATATTTCAGTTCAAGCTTCGCTTTAATAAACTTGAGCACATCAATACAAGACTACAAGACGTAAAATATGCAGTAGGAACGATCGTAGAACATCGTGACAGATCTACAAATTGTATCGGTGTGATAATCGCGTGGCATCGATATTCAGATCGACATCTTATAATCTCCAGAGATTTGACCTCCATAAACATTGACACTCAACTCCCTGTGAACATATGTGTATTGGATTTGCATTTCTGTCACGATTCTACTTATATACAAACAAATTACGTAATTCTTAGCGAACATAATAAAATGTGTTACGTGAAAGAAGGTATGAATATCATTAGACAAGTCTTTATTTAAATTATATTTGTTTACTTTACAAGTTTTTTCTTATACATTAATATTTTATTCCATTTTTTATTGCGTTTCCTCTTTTAATTTTGCCTACTTTACAAGTTTTCTTTGAACACATTTTTTAATATTTTATACTTGTCTTTTATTGCGTTTTCTTTTTTAATTTTGTATTTTTATTTATTTTAATTATTATTCTACTTATTTTTTTATTTATTTTTTATTTTATTTTATTGTTAGTTATCACAAATTTATTTTTTATTTACATCTTTTATTTTAGATAACATAACTTTAACTACGCCGAAATGGATCGAGAATAGCGAAATAGGTCGCTATTTTTATAAATTCGAAGACACGCATTACGTACCAAATCAAATGCTGGGAAGTATTTTTCCCCAAGACGCTGCTAAGGCAAAATAATCATCAAAATAAAATAAAAATGGCAATCACACACACACACACACACACACACACACACACACACACAAATACACACAGACACAAACACACACACCCTTACCCACACGCAAACCTATACACACCCTCACCCACACGCAACCCACCCACACCCACACGCACACACACGCGCGCGCGCGCACACACACAGACACACACTAATTTATATAAACTTTTTTTTTGAATATCTCTCTTTTGTCAATTTTGCTTAATTTTTATTTTATTTATATTTTTAGTTCTTTGCTTTTTTATTTTAAGATGTTCGAATAAATATATACTACAAAAAGGACTGATATAACAAAAAAAATCTTTTTTTAAAAAAAGGTAAAAAAAAGAGCGCCAAGTTCACGTGTCATGTGAAAAGTGTTATACAAAAACAGTGATTTAAAATTATTGTAAAAACTGCTCTAAAAATAATGTCATTTTAACTTTATACAATATAATTTTATTGTATAAAATAATAATTATAATTCTAGAAAAATAGATATAAAAAAATTCTGTCAATTGACAAAAACTTATGTTGTAAAATTAATATTTCTAAAATAATTTGCTTTCTCATAAAGGAAGCTTTGTTTTCGTGAAAATTTTTTTTTTTACATTTCTATGCCAATGTGTTCAGAATGTTCCAAAACATCGAAAAATAACATTATTAAAAAATGTCCGTATGTGTGTGTGTATGTATGTGCCCACCCATGTTTTTTTAAATTTAAATATTTTAAAAACTATTTGACTTGCAGCACTCCAATTTGGCATACAAGTAGAACAACATTTTTATTTACTGTCATTTTTATAAAAATTCATACAAGTGTTTCATTTTTTATAAAATTTTGAATTTTTTGAGAAATGTCTGAGGTTGCTCTAACTTCCGTAAATTTTAAGATATCGAGATAAATTTTTTTACATGAATAGATTTTCATTTAAGGATGTTTGGTATTGAGTTTGGCAATGATCGGTTAAAGGATTCATTTTTTATAAAATTTTAAATTTTTAAGAAATGTGCGTTTTTATTTTTTGCAAATTTTGAGATATCGAACTAATTTTTTTTTACGTGAATAAAGTACCATTAAAGGATATTTGGTATTGAATTTAACAAGGATCGGTCAAAGAGTTCATTTTTTATAGTTTTTATAAAATTTTTTTTATTTATGTGGTTATTTTATTTTCTGTGAATTTTGAGATATTAGACAAATATTTTTACATACATTTTTTTACATAGAGTATCAAAGGATGTTTGCTATTTAACTTGACGAGGATCAGTAAAAGTGTTTTTTTAAGTAAAATTATTAATTTCAAAAATGTTTGTACATGCTTTAACTTTCGTAAATTTTGAAATATCGAAATTATCGAACTTTTGGAAATATCATTAAAGAATGATTGATTTAATTTGGGGAGAATTTTTAAGATGGTTTATTTTGTATAAAATTTTTAATTATTTTAAAATTAAAATTTTTAATTTTTTGAAAGTTCTAAATAAAATAACATTAAAGCATGATTGATATTAAATTGGTTGAGAATTGGTCAATTTCTTTTAATTGTAAATTGACAAATTATACAACATTCAGAACACATTAGCATAGAATGCTTTAAAAAAATTTTTTTAAGAAAATATTTTGTAATTATATATAGGGTTTGTTAGTATATTGGATAAAATTGTGCAAATGGAAATTTGCACATTGCTTCCTCACCATTTTATTTCGCTAATTAAGATGGTTTTTCAATTATGGCTTCCTCATAGAGGAAGCTTAACTTATTGCACATTGCCATAATTGAAAAACCATCTTAATGAGCAAAATAAAATGGTGAGGAAGCAATGTGCAAATGGAAATTTGCACAATTTTTTATTTAATACGCCATAACACAATAATAAAAAAAATCTTAGAAGCATTTAAAAAAAATTATTTTGTAGAAAAAACTTTAAACTTTCTCATTAATTAGGAAGTTTAAAATTGTCATATATTTTGGGCACGTAATAGATCCACAAAGTCAGGTGAAAAATTCCCACTTTGTCCAATTCGTAGTTTTCTATGTGTAAAAATTACCAAAGTCTCATTAGAAATTCAAAAAAGTGATCATCTTTGGAAAGATTAGAGCTTTTATGCTTTGAAACTTTTTTTTTGTATTTCAATTTCGTTCATTTTTAATGAAATTACAGCAACCTAAATTTTGCTTATTTTTTAAAGAAAAATTAAGCTTCTTTAATTTTTGTGAGCAGCATACATTCTTACGGCTATTCTGACGTAGTTATTGTTTACCCTGAACAATAATATGAATAATTCCAAGCATTTAGCGAGAAATTTATCATGAAGAACATTCCGAGAAGAAACATTAATAGTAGATATCAGCGACTCCCATGTGATATAATAAAGTGAGGCAAGGCTTGAAATATTTGACAGATCGCATATATATTTTGCGGATATAACAATAACTGATTTATATATGCATATATGTTGTATATCGAATTCATTCAGAGAGAGATTAAGAATTTTAAAAGTTAAATCTACAAAAATTTATACTTAGATGTTTAATATATTTTTTAATTACATCCCTATTTGAATTTAATATTATATAAAATATAAAAAATCAAGTTCTCTTTGAAAATATTTATCGGCAAAATTACGTCAATTTTTGTGCACACTTATCGAGTAAAATGAAAAATGATTTATATGAGACAAATAAAATTGTTGCGCAAACATTCGTTTTCTTGGCGATTAAAATAACTTTTCGTATCAACTAATGATTTAATGCAGAAATTTCCATGTTTCTTTCTGTTGCATCATTGAAATTATTATTTTAAATAGAAATAAAATCAGACTTTGTGAAATTGGCCCTTAATTGGAGTTGGTCAAAATAATCCTCGAGGAATTCAGAATAAAGTCAGAGTGTGAATAACGTCTATACAGGGTGTCCCATAATTCGCGAACCACCCGTCAGTTGCAGGTAGAGCATGTTGAACTGAATAGAAAAGTCCTCTACCATTTTGCGATTTTCGCAATAATTAATGAGAAATAAATTAAAGAAGATCAGCCAATTCGTGTGACGACGGCGAGAAAAGACAGCCCAGTTTCATATCGTTACTAAGCATGCGGCGAAAAGAAACAGTATAATGTTACACGGTTGCTCGGCGCGCGATGAAGCGGGGAGGAGCGCTTTACAAAAGACAGTAACTATATACGAGTAGCGCTAACTCTGGACCCCCGAGTGGGCTGTCTCTTCTCGCTGCAGGCTTATCATCGCTCGAATTGGCTGATTTTCTTTAATTTATTTCTCATTAATTATTGAGAAAATTGCAAAATGGTAGAGGACTTTTTTACTCAGTTTAACCTACTCTACCTGCAACTGACGGGTGGTTCGCGAATTATGGGACACCCTGTATATGTATGTATAGTAGCAGTCATTGATTCGTTTCCTGAGGTAAGAAGAGTACATGGAAATATACATATTTATTAGTGCGTTATCAGCGGAAGCGATCAATTGGTGCAAATTTATCGGCTAATTAATTGATTGATTCGATGAAATATCTTACATTAGGTCAATAAAGTCAATAAAGAATAACAATTCCACGTACCTTCCTTACTTCAGAGAATAAATTACTGGCAATAAATTACTTTCAGAGAATAAATTATGTACATACATACACACACACTTGTACTTTCTAAAATCAGCAGATATATACAGACATTCGTCAACTCACATTGCTAAATGGTCAGTTGAACACTAGTTCAACACTCTCTGACTGGTCAATCGTGCTAGTTATCCTAAGCATCAGTCGATTTGTGTGCTATCGGGATATGTGCTAACGAGACGTTCTCGATGTGTGTATGGATTTTAAAACAGAGAATTAATTACACAAATAGTTTAGTTTGCGATTAATTTTTAATATTTTCTCGTGTTTTACTATTTTCTTTTTTGTAATGGCTACGATAATGTGCTTACCAGACAAGGTGATAGAGATGATTCTTGGTTACAATGATATCAGCATTGAGGATATCATTAATTTTAGGTACGTGTGGAAGCAATTTTATTCAACAGCCAAATATGTCGAGTATTGGGAAAGAATATTTTTTCAGAGGTAATTTTATTCATAAGTTTTATTAATTTTTTGACATTAACCGCACAACCTATTGTTTATGTAAAAAATATAATTTACTAAAATCAAATTAATAAAAAATATTATGTAATAAAACAAACAGATGAAAAAAATTTATATAATCAATATATAATCCCTAATAATTAATAAGAAAATAATAATACAACAGACTAATGACGGATGAAGATGTAGAAAAAGCGCGAAAATGTTGTACCTTCAAAATATTTTCTTCAATTGTTCAATTTATTCCCTTTAACTAATACAATTATATTTACTAATACAGTAAAATTAATTTCTTTTTAATAATTAAATCAATAAATTTTTAAAATAATTAAATAATTAAATTTTTTATAATAATTGTTCTTGTTTCTACGCCTTGGCTTTTATTAACCTATTTTCCTATTTTTATAAAATAGTAAAAAATATAATATAAACAAATAATGTGTATACAGGGTGTCCGGTAATAGTCGCATCAACCGTCGTGTGCAGGTAGAGCTAGTTAAACCGAGTAGAAAAGTCCTCTACCATTTTGCGATATTCTCAATAATAAGAGAGAAATAAATTAAAGAAAATCAGCCAATTCGCGCGATGATAAGCGTGCGGCGAGAAGAGACAGCCCACTCGGGGGTCCAGAGTTAGCGCTACTCGTATGGAGTTACTGTGTTTTGTAAAGTGCTCCTCCCCGCTTCATCGCGCGCTTAGCAACCGTGTAACATTATACTGTTTCTTTTCGCCGCATGCTTGGTAACGACATAAAACTGGGCTGTCTCTTCTCGCCGTCGTCACGCGAATTGGCCGATCTTTATTAATTATTATCTTTCTTATTATTGAGAATATCGCAAAATGGTAGAGGACTTTTCTACTCGGTTTAACTAGCTCTACCTGCACACGACGGTTGATGCGACTATTACCGGACACCCTGTATAATATAATGGCTGAACTTTCGTATCCGACACAGGCCCGAAATTTCGATGAAATTTAAGAGGCACGTAGCACTTACTAAATGTAATCGAACAAATGCGAATGTGCAAAAACATTTAGTTTCCAAGATATTTAAATCCTAATTATTTGATTATAAATAAACAATTTTTAATATTTCTATATAAAAATAGATTAAAAGTTAAAAATATTTCTAAAATGTTTTATTTGATAAATATGTTACAAAACTGTAAACACTAAAGTGTCAAAATCATTATAAAAAAAAAAAATCAAACAAGCAGTAAAATTTAATATTAGCGTCGATCTTTCCGATTTCAATGACTTTGACACATGTTGTTAAGGGCATGTAATGTCAAAGGCCAAACTATATTTTTAATAACATAGGTCAAGGTTATTAAAATCGATGAGATATGCGCTAATATTAACAATTAACAAAAAAAAACTCATTTTCTTACGTATTCAGATGTAATTAACATCGAGTGAGTCGCGAATGCGCACATTATGAATCGGACATGATGATATTTCCCAATCTGACACAGTCCCAATCGGACACAACAATGTTCATCGGACACAGTTTCACATGGGTTTGTAATTTTCTGCACAAAGCAAGGTCTATCCGCCTATCCTTTAATCGACCGATGCTTCCAGTTATTGAGAAAGTGAACAATTATACAATTACACTTAAGTTTGCAACTTTCCGCAAAATGCTAAGTTATAAGTTCATATCCTATCGATAGAAAATGTATCCAATCCTATAATGTGCGCAATCAGTAGTCACTTGACGAAATTATGTCTAAAAACATGTAAGAAAATGAACTTTTCCGATTTATTTTTGATATTTTCACACGTCAATATTTATAGTGTTATAACACATACATATAAAAATAAAATGAAACACATTTCAGCGAAATATAAACTTGTTTAACTTCCCCAACTCTGAATATATTATATATTAGTAATTTTGGATTTTTATTGAATTAAATTAATTATTTTAATTATTTATATTTTATAAATGCAATTATTTTATTATTTTATAAATTTATTCAATAAACTAAACCGTTTTACAAATATAGAATAAAAAATTAAATAATATGTTATAGTTATACAATAAGGCTATAATATTAATACAGTTTTCTCCGTTAGTATTGTATATTTATAGAGTAAAATTTAATTACAATTTGATATATTAAAGATTATATATTTTATATTCTCTGTATTAAATCAAAGATATTTATATTTTAATTGATACTTTATAATAATAATAATATTATGCATTTTAAATAATTTTCTTGCTCAGAAAATTTATTACTGATGCAATAGCACTGTTCAGTATGAGTTGTAAACGTTTATAAAATATTTTTTATTTCATTTTCAGATGGCCTACTGCGAAAAAATTTCATGACAAACAGTATAAAGAAAATGAGAAGAAAGACTTTGAAGAAGACTTTGAAGAAAACGAACAAAAGAATGAAAGAAACTTAGACTTTATAGAAACAGGCATAAATTGTGCAACACAATTACGGGATTATGTGTTTCAAATTATTCATAAACACTATCATATACATTATTATGAAATCAATAATTTAATACAACTTGAAGATGTATTTCCTTTAAATCAAGATTTGACAAATCATTTTGATGAAATATTTAATGAGCCTGAACATTACATAAAATATTATTTTTTTATTGACGAGATTAAAAACTTGCTTAAACAATCTCCACGGTAGGATGCTCGATATACCAGGTGTCCCATTTTAAAGGACCCACTCAAATATCTCATTGTCAGAAACACTGCGTTAAATCGAAAAATGTTTCCTACAAAAGTTGTAGGGTTTCGAGGGGGACATAACATAGTAATATTCATATGACCTTGGGCGGCGTCTCCAAGGTCAAATGAGAATGAATTTTGAAAACAAGAAAAAATATTAGGAAAATAAAAAAATGCTTCAGATAAAAGTTGTTCAAATTAATTAGTAGAAAAAGATGTTATAATAAAAAATATGGGTTTCCATTTAAAAAATTCATTCTCACCTTCACTTGACCTTGGAGGCGCCGCCCAAGGTCATATGAATATTACTATGTTATGTCCCCCTCGAAACCCTACAACTTTTGTAGGAAACATTTTTCGATTTAACGCAGTGTTTCTGAGATATTTGAGTGGGTACTTTAAAATGGGACACCCGGTATATTATAGTACTATTAACTTTATAGACTAATATACTTATTAAACAATTAATATATAAATTTTTTAGAAGAACTGGTTGCGATCTAACCGAAAGATATTCTTACCAAAAAATCTTTCGATATATGAGGCAACGTTCGTTGAAAAAGAAGTGGGACATAAGGGTTGAAAAACAACCTGATCAGTTATTGGAACGGATAGCTACTAATATAACACAATTGATTCAACCCGAAAAGGATATATTTTATTTATTCGTAAAAACATCGCTGGATAATATCGCACTGGAGGTACTGGATTACCTCAGAAAAAAACACCCTAATCATTCGATATTCTCGACATCCGATGAAACTTTTACCTATTGGAAAAACAATAATATCGACGAAAATTATTGGAACGAAGCAGAAAGTACGCTGATTATGGATACACTCGAGGAATATATATTTGATAAATTAAATTTTCGACCATGCAGGTTGGAAGACAAAAATTTGGAATACATACATATAGATAATGTAAGTTATAAATTATAATATGTTATATTACGGCTTATTATTGTTGTGAGTATGATCATATGTTTGTTATATATTGAAAATGCTTTTGCTTTAGTTAATTTCTGTATTGTATATCTGGAACAGGTTTTAAAAAATAAATATGGCCAAGAAATAATTATATTAATAATATATCATAGCGTAGCCAGGAGACTTGGTCTGCGTTGCGATGTTATAAAACTACATTACTACTACATATTTTGGAAGCCAAAACAGTAAGTATAATATTAAATTTAGAATTATCTGAACTTTTCGGCATTTCTACTATTTTACTATCATATACGCACACGTATATGATTTTAAATTGTTCACAGTTCCACAAATGGTTTAGAAAATGCAAGATGTTTCTACATAATTTCTAAAAAATTTCCGGATTGTCTTGTCAACAAACTATATCTAGTCAGAACACTGGATTCAGAATTTAGAAAATCCTATAAAATAAACGCTACAGAGGTTAGCAATTACTGATATACATATGATTTTTATTAATTTTTGCACTAATTAATATACACTATTAAAATAAAAGAAATAGAGGGAACACTTTTTATATCCTAAAAAGACTATTTTCAAACTGTTGAAACTCGGTAAAAAAAGAATACAAAACAAGAACACATTGTTTTTGTTTCTTAAAATTACGTATTTTTGACACTCTGCAGCTTGATTAAATAATTATCTTGAAAAAATCAACTGAAGTTTCAGAAACTACATTTTGCCTATAAAATACTATTTTTTAAAATTTTCTTACGATTTTATGTCAGTTACATAATTTTGCAACTATGCTTGCATTTTTCAGAACAATAAAAATAAAAAAAATTTTTTTAATTACCTACAGCGCGTTAAAATTGAAACTTCAAGCTTTAAAATGCTTTTTCAATTTTTAATCTATGATAATTTTTTGCCAAGTTTCAATGGTTTGAAACTAGCATAATTTTTAAAGTATGAAAAATGTTTCCTATTTTTTTTTTGAGTAGTGTATTTGTAATCTTGGCATGAATCAATGAAATACGTTTTATATATAATAGGCAAAAGGAATTGTACCATGTAATTTTTTTATTTGTAATCAGTGCTTTGTTCACATTTACTTATTTTAATTCTTTTTTCAGATGTGGTTCGAGATAAAAGCTATATATGAGTTTGTTTTAAACTTACGTAGTATATTTCTTTTTAAAGTAAATTATTATAAAGGTCACGTGGTAAGATGTAGGATATGTTAGCACTATAAACATGTATATTCAGTGTTGTTCTTAGATGATTTTAAAATTAGCTAGATAAAGATGAGATGAAAATATGTAAATTTATTTTTGATAAGATGAAGATGATTTTGTTTTAAATATATTTAGATAAAAGATAAAATTATATGGCGATTCATCTAGATAACTTCCAGATAATATTATTTTTAAGACCGCTTATGTAAACACACAGTTATAAAAAAATGTAAATTATAAAAGAGATATAAAAATATATTCATATACTTTTATTTATAAATTTTTATCACTTAACTGCTTAAGTTCTACTACTTAAATATTTTTATGTGCTATGACTCTAAATCAAATTATCTGAACATTCGTCTAGATAATTTAGTAAAGATAACACTTTTCATCTTAGATGCAGATATAAATAATACATATTTTTATTATCTATATATAGATAAGATGATGCTAAAATTTCATCTAGATGATCATCTATATAATTTTATTTAGATAACAGCAAACCCTGTGTGTATATTATATAAAGCAAAATAATAATAAAAAGTAATCTCTATAATGTTTCTCTCTAGTTATAATTATATATGAATTATAATTATCTATAATTTAAGCTGTAATATATAACTTGCTATTAGAGTGTCATTTAGGAAAGTTAGACAAGAAAGACAAGAAATATCAATAAAAGTCTGATTTTATATTTTTCAGTTCAAGCTTCGCTTTAATAAACCAAAGTGTACAAGACTAAAGGACGTAAAATATGCAGTGGGAATGATCGTAAAATATAAAGATGAACTTGCAGATAATTATACCGGCGTGATACTCGCGTGGCACCGATATGAAGATAGACATGTTCATGCTTACACTAAGAATATGGCATCATCGAATGTGGACATAGATGTATTATTGCCCTTTAATTGTCGTAATTCTTTTGATACGAATGGACAAATAAGTTACATAATTCTTACCGAAGATAATAAAATATGTTACGTGCAAGAAGGTACGAATAATATCTCATCAGACGCGTCTTTATTTAAAATTAAATTTTTCTATTTTACAAGTTCTGTTTATACACACAATAATATTTTATTTTATTTTATATTGTTTTATTCTTTTTTTTCAAATTTAATTATTTTATTCATTTTAATTATTATTCTATTTGTTTTCTTATTTTATTTATTATTTTGTTCATCTTATTAGTTACAACTTTACTTTTTATTTACATTTTTCAAATTTTAGATAACATAACTTTAACAAGGCCGAAATGGATCGATAATAGCGAAATAGGTCGCTATTTTTGTAAATTCGAAGACACGCATTACGTACCAAATCAAATGTTGGCAAGTCTTTTTCCTCAAGACGCTGCTATAACTGCCAAGACAACAATATCAGACAACAATAATTATCAGAATTAATAGTATAAACATATACTATATTCAGTTGAAATATGCAGCTATTTTCTGAGAAAATAGTACTCTGGCTCTATTATTGAAGGGAATGTTAAAAAGAAGAAGAAAGAGAATTCTTTATCATTGATTAAGGATTAAGAATTAAATGAATGCATATTATTATATCTACAGAGTAAAATTAAATAAAAATATTTTTTTTAATATTAATATCAATTTCATATATTTCTTTTCTAGACTTTGTCGAAAATGAAAAAAATAAAAAGAGAAATATTTTTTTTTTACATCAATTGATGCTTTCATTATTTTCTGCATAAAAGTATTGAGATAAGATCGAGAAATGAATATTTTATAAAATATTTCATAGTTTATGTATAAAATTATGTTAAAATAAAGTATAAAATATCTCGTAAACTATTAACTTTTTGTTCTTATAACTTCTATTCTTATAACTTTTTATATATTATGAATATTGCGAAAAATCGATTTATATAGAAAAATTGAGATCGTTCTATTAAAAAAAAAAACATAAATGATCTTCAAATAATCTTGAAGATCGCTTTTTAGGAAAAAGTTGATAGCGCCAACTTCTTTCCCCCTCGAAATGTTATAACTTTTGTACAAAACATTATTTTGTAAAAGATTTAAGGAAAGAGTTATTTGGAGTGGGACATAAAAATGGGCCACCTTGTATATATGCAAAAAAAATAAGAGCACTGATGCTATTGTGTATAGCAAGGACAAACTTGTCTGTATAGCATTACGGGCTGGATTGCAAAAAAATATATTTTTAATACTAAGAATTTTAAAGCCTCCCTATATCAAATATATACATATATTAAGAATAAATTGGCTATAAGGGCTGTACGCGGATGTCGGTGCGTCGATTCCAACGAAATTAATTTTTCGTTGAAATTAAATACTTGTGCGCGGGGCACGAAGTTTGCTTGGTACACTGCCAAGGCTAAAAAGATGTAGGCGAGAAAAATATCGGTCCGAAAGTCGCTGAATCGGAAATCGAACCCGAGTTTTTCGCTTGCCGAGCGACAAAAATATATTTTTATTTTAAAATTTGAAACAATATATTCTGCTATTCTAACCCCCATAAAGAAATATATATTTTAAAATATATTTTATACATATATAAATATATATTAATACATATATAAAATATATAAGTGCATATAAGAAATTAAATCATTTTTTGCCGCTTATGATATTTATAATATATGCAAAAGTATATATGAAATATATAAGTCTGCATATACGAAATATTAAAAAAAAAAAATACTTATTTCAGAAAAATTATTATAAAGTCATATTTGCATAAAATGTTGCATTTTTTTATTACATGATGTATCTTTTTTCTATTGTAAAGATTTTGTTATGATAAACAATCAAATAAAAAATTGCTATTAAAATATTTAATAAATAATGTTTCTGTTTAATAACGAAAATGATATACATTGTAAACATTTTTCGCTATTTTATTACTTATGCATATTCATAAATTTATTCACATTTATAAATTAATATAATTTAACAAAATTTTCAAATTTTTATACTCTTTAATACTAAATGTATAGAGTATTCAATTCATGATATCCTTCTTTTAATCTTTTTCTAATCGCTCAAATTTCGAATTATATATATAGCAGTTCATTATTAAAGAAGATATACTTTTGTTTAGTTATTTAATGATTTAGTCAAATTTTGGTTAACCATATATTTTAGCCAAATTAAACTAAAAAATATAGTTTTTTACTCTGGCAGAGGTTTTAATATAAGCATCTTTTATTAGACTTTGTAAATAATATATATCAAAAATCTTAAAGTTTTACATTAACATTTCTCTAACACTCTGTGTACATACACGTAGTATTAGTAAAATTAATCAATTTTAAAAATTTGAAAAATTACAATGGATTAGTTTATTAAAGCAATTACTTATATGGGTCAACTGCAAATAAGAAAATAAATAATTGTAATAATTATTTTGTTTCATTTTAATAATAGCATATATATATAAAGTTTTCGTTTATTTTTTATTTAACGTATTATTTCTTTTATGTTAGATATTTAACGATATTTCCAGTTGTTATAAAATATATATGTATAAGCAAAATAAAAAAATAGAAACATTCACTGATACTATTGTGTAAGAAGGTAAAAAGGACAAATTTGTTTGTCTAGCATTACTGACTGGATTATAATAAAATATGTTTTTATTTTAAAATTTGACACAATAATCTTTGTCTTTTTTTGCCTCTTACAGTTTGTTTTTCCTTTTGTACGCATGACACGTCACGTAACAATTTTATAGTGGGAAGAAGCACAAAACTTTAGGTTTTCAGGTAAGAATTTCAGAAAGTATAGACAGTGTGTGGAAAACGTCTGTTGTTTGCGCATCAATAAAATACACGTGCTTGTGTTTTCTGCAATCCGCAAGCATATAAGAACAGTAATATATTGTATTAGAGTGGTATGCTTTTAAAGCAGATAATTAATTACGCGAATAGTTTGTTGTGATTACTTTAATTTATATTATTTTCTTGTGTTTTATAGATTTGTTTTCGTAATGGTTACGATAATGAACTTACCAGACCATGTAATAGAGAAAATTCTCAACTACAATGACATCAGCATTAACGATATCATTAACTTCAGATTATATAGGAAGGAATTTTATCCAACTTACGAGCCTTGGGAAAGAATATTTTTTCAGAGGTAATTCATTTTGTGCGTAAATTATCTTTTTGTAATATTTTTCATTAACCGCATAATCTATTACTCATGCAAAGAATATATTTTACTATAATAAAATAAATAAAAATATTAGAAATATAACGTAATAAAACAAACATGTAAAAAAATTCGCAATCACAATAATCTTTAATAATAATGGATAAAATCGAGTGTCGAAAATAAAGTTCAAACTTTACAATATTTTTTTCATTTATTCAATTTATTCCTTTTAATTATTAAAACTAAATATAATAAAATTTATTGCCTTTAATAATTAAAATTTCTTTTTAAATAATATTGCTCGCATTTTCACCAGACAACACCAAAATTTAAACATGTTCAAATTCGAAATATATAGATATCTTTGAAAGTTTTAAGTCTCTTATGTCTATTAGATATCATATATACATATATAAGATGTCTTAAAGATGTTAGAAAGACTCCCTAAAGATTTATGTCTCAATTTTGAACATGATTCTATCTGGGTCGATTTTACTTTCGATTTTATGATATATAGGCTTTTATCTATCTATTTTTTTATAATATAATAAAAATAATTTAATGTATAATAGAAATCCAATATACATATAATATAATAAAAAAGAATAATATATTAAAAATTAATAATTTCGTATTTTTATTTTATTAATTTAATTTGGTTTTTATTAAATTATTAAATTAATTTTTTTTATTAATTATTTTATTAATTAATTTGGTAAGCTATAATGTTTTGTACACATATATAGAATGTGAAAATTAAATAAATTGTTATTGTTGCGTGTTATATAGAATTACAATGTAAATGTTGTCCATTGTATATACTATTGCATATTGATAGATAAAATTTACTTACAATTAAAATTTAAGATTTTATATTTTATTTTTTTTTTTTTGCAATAAAATAAAACGATTTACATTTTGACTAATGTGCGTTAAATATTATGCATTTTAAAAAAAATTTATTGCTTTGAAAATGTATTACTTATGCGCAATAACATTGTTTAGTATAATTTCCAAAAGTTTATTAAAATATTTTTTATTTCATTTTCAGATGGCCTACTGCAAAGAAATTTCACAACAAACAGTTTAAGAAAAATGAGAAGAAGAATTCTGAAGAGAACGAACAAGAAAATGAAAGAAATTTAAACTTTATAGAAACAGGCATAAATTGTGCAAAACAATTACGAGATTATGTGTCTCGAATTATTCATAAGCATTCTCATAAAGATTATTATGATATCGATAATTTAATACAATTACAAGACGTATTTCATTTAGATGAATATTTAAAAAATGAGTTTGATAAGATAATTAATAAGCCTGAACATTACATAAAATATTATTTTTTTATTGATGAGATTCAAAATTTGCTTAAACAATCTCCACGGTAGGATGCTCGATATATATAGATATATTATAATATCATTAACTTTATTAACTAATGTACTTAGTGAACAATTAATGTTTAAATTTTTTAGAACTGGTTGTTGCGATCTAACTGAAAGATATTGCTACGAAAAAATCTTTCACTATATAAAGCAACGTTCGTTGAGAAAGCAGTGGCTTAGATTTGAAAGATTACCTAACCAGCTTTTGGAACAGGCTGCTACTATTATGGCACAGTCTGTTCAACTTCAAAAAAACGTACTTTACTCAGACGTAAAAAAATCGCTGGATAATATCGCACTAGATGCATTGAATTACCTCAAAGAAAAACATCCGAATCATTCGATATTCTCGACATCCGCTGAAACTTTTATGTATTGGAAAAACAACAATATCGACGAAAATCATTGGAACGAAACGGAAGGAAGACAGATTATGGAGACACTCGAGGAATATATATTTGGGAAATTAAACTTTCGAATTGAAGGAGACACATATGATTTCAAAGAATACATATGTATAGATAAGGTAAGTTATATTAGATGATAATATATATTATAATTACGGCCCCTGTTATGCTGTGAGTATATGCTTACATATTGCTTATACATATATTAAAAATACTTTTGCTCTAATTAATTTTTGTATTGTAATTTCTGGTATAGGTCTTGAAAAATAAATATGGCGAAGAAATATTTATATTAATAATATATCATAGCGTGGCCAGGAGACTTGGTCTACGTTGCGATGTAATAAAATTGGAAAGTAGCAACTACGGTATATTTTGGAAACCAAAATAGTAAATATAATATTAAATGTAGAATTATTTGAATTTTTCGGAATTTTTACTTTTATCATATACACACACGCATATAATTTTATATTGTTTACAGTGCCACGAAGGGTCTAGAAAATGCAAGATGCTTTAAGATAATTTTTCAGAAATTTCCGGATTCTCTTATGAATACGTCAACGGAATTTAAGAAACCTAATAAAATAGAACCTATAGAGGTTGTCAGTTATACTAATATATAATTTTTATTAATATTAACACCAAATAATATACTCGTAACCTTGGAATGAGTTGAAAAAATACGCTTTATATACTCGTATATAAGCAAAAAGAATGATATAATCTCTAATTTAATTTTATTTATAATCATGTTTTGTTCACATTAACATTTTGCTCATGTCTAATCCTTTTTTCAGATATGGCGCTACATAAAACTTATATCTCAATTTGTTAAAAATTTATCTAGTATACTTTTTGAGATGGATCCAAATTATTATAAAGGCCACGTGGTAAGACGTAGCATATGTTAGCACTACACATGCCGCATTTTATATAAAGTAAAATAATAACAAAAAATTATCTCAATAATGTTGTTCTCTGACATTTACAATTATATACGAATTATAATAATTATCTATAATTTAAACAATTGTAATATAACTTGCTATTAGAATCATTTAGGAAATATGAGAAGGACAAGAAATATCACTAAAAGTCTGATTTTCTTTCAGTTCAAGCTTCGTTTTAATAAACCAGAACTCACAGATACAAGACTAAAGGATGTAAAATATGCAGTTGGAATGATCGTACAACATAGTGATCAAGATACAGGAAGTTGTACCGGTGTGATAATCGCGTGGCACCGATATGCAGATGAACATGTTATAATCTTCAAAGGCAATAAATTCCCTGTGAACATATGTACATTGGGGTTAAATCACCGTCGTGGATCTACTTATAAGAGTGAACAAACAAATTACGTGATTCTTACCGATCGTAATAAAATGTGTTACGTGAGAGAAGGTATCAATGTGATTAGACAAGTTTTTATTTTATTAAAATTATATTTACTTTACATGTTCTTTTTGTACACAATATAATTTTTTTTTTATTATGTATCCTCTTTTAATTTTGCTTATTATATGAGTTATTTTTGTATACATTTTTAAATATTTTATTCTCTTTTTTAATTGCATTTTCATCTTTAATTATGTTATTTTATTTATTTTAAACACTAAGAATGTTTGAATGAAAATTTATTTTAGTTAATATTTGATTTATTTTATTATTATTTTATTCATTATTCTATTGTTAGTTATCATAAATTTATTTTTATTTCAGATGACATAATTTTAACAACGCCGAAATGGATAAATAATAACGAAATCGGTCGCTATTTTAGTAAATTTGAAGGCACGCATTACATACCAAATGAAATGCTTTCAAGTCTTTTTCCGCATGATGCTGCTATAAGACAACAATATCTTAATAAAATAAATAAAAATAAAAATTAAAATACAGCGCGGTAGTTGGTGCGCGAAATAATATTTTATTAAGAGATTTAAAATAGCTGAACATTTATTAATAGTATAGACACACAATTTAATTGATAAACTTAATTTTTTGGAAAATACATTATCCAGTTGAAATATGTAGCTGTTTTCTAAGAAATATCGTGGCACAAACTGTCCCATTAATAGATAAAATATTATAAGAAAAGAAAAAGGAAATTCTTCGTCATTTATTAAGGATTGTCATGGAATTATTACATCGACAAAGTAAAGCTAAATAAAAATATTTTCTTCAACATTAATGTTAGTTTAATATTATTTTTTTCTAAACTTCGTCGATAATAAAAAATATAAAAAAATAAAAAGAAAAGAAAAATAATAGGTAAAGAAAATAATAATGTAAATTAAACATAATAAAAGGAAAAAATAATAAAAGGAAAACCAGCAAGATTTATACGTTGCTTCAAAATAATATGAAAACCATTTATTTAAACAAGAAAAAATTAATACAGTAGTAATCTGCAGATAATATACTATAAAAATATGTTATTAAAAAATTTTTGACGCGCATTGAAATATTAGGTATCATTAATTTATCGCCGCGGACCCCATACGGCGCGGCATTTTTTTATGTGTAATCATTAAAAACGTGTGTAGGCTGTTATATTTTTGATACAGAAGTAATTTGCAGATAATATAATATGAAGATATGTTATTAAAAAATTTTTGGCGCGCATTAAAATATTAGGTATCATTAATTTATCACCGTGGATCCCATACGGCGCGGCATTTTTTTATGTGTAATCATTAAAAACGTGTGTAGGCTGTTATATTTTTGATACAGAAGTAAACTTCAGATAATATAATATGAAGATATGTTATTAAAAAATTTTTGGCGCGCATTAAAATATTAGTTATTATTAATTTATCGCCGCGGACCCTGTACGGCGCGGCCTTTTTTATGTGTATATATTAGAAACGTGTGTAAGCTGTTATATTTTTGATACAGAAGTAATCTGCAGATAATATAATATGAAGATATGTTATTAAAAAATTTTTGGCGCGCATTAAAATATTAGTTATTATTAATTTATCGCCGCGGACCCTATACGGCGCGGCCTTTTTTATGTGTATATATTAGAAACGTGTGTAAGCTGTTATATTTTTGATACAGAAGTAATCTGCAGATAATATAATATAAAAATGTTATTAAAAAATTTTTGGCGCGTATTAAAATATTAGTTATTATTAATTTATCGCCGTGGACCCTATACGGCGCGGCCTTTTTTTATGTGTATTCATTAGAAACATGTGTAGGCTGTTATATTTTTGATACAGAAGTAATCTGTAGATATTATAATATGAAAATATGTTATTAAAAAATTGTTGGCGCGCATTAAAATATTAGGTATATTATTAATTTATCGCCGCGGACCCTATACGGCGCGGCCTTTTTTTATGTGTGTGAGTGTGAGTTTATGGTGTATGGAGTGTGAGAAACATCTGTAGTGTACATATAAAACCTGCACGTGTGCTCTCTGCAATGGACAAATACTTACGAGCAGTATCACAGTAAATTGATGTGTTTTTTTTTAAACAAAGAATTAATTACGCAAATAGTTTTTATTGCGATCACTTTAATTTACATTATTTTTGTGCGTTTTATGGAATTCTGTTTTTAATGGCTACGATAACGTGTTTACCTGACGAAATAATAGCCATCATTTTCGGCTACAATGATGTCACTATTGAAGATGTCATTAACTTTAGATGCGTATGCAAGCAATTTCGTACGGCAGCCAAATATGACAAATTTAGGCAAAAAAAGTTTTTACAGAGGTAATTCTCTTTTTTCGCAAATTTTTTATAATTTGTTTCATTAATCTATCGAAAAATAACCTATGTCACTTATACATAAAATTTATTTTATAAAAATAAAATTAAAAAAGATTAAAAATATACTATAATAATATTGTAATAATATTGTATTAAAACAAAGAGTTTAAGAATCAATACATAAAACAATTAATACAATAAAGTAATCAATACAATAAAAACAGATAAGAAACCAAATTAAAAGATACACAAAGTAGAATGTAGAGTGCTAGCACACAGTATCTTTCGAAAATATTTTCTTCAATTATTCAATTTATTTATTGTAAGACTAATTTAATTCAATTTAGTGCAATTTATTCTCTTTAGTAATTTAAAACATATTTTTAAAATAATCCTTTTCTTTACGCCTTAGTTTACACATTAGTGCATTTTTCTTTTATTATATTATTAGAGAAAACATAATATATACATATATATACAATAAATAAGAATAATATATTAAAAAAGTATGTAAATGGAAATTTGCACATTGCTTCCTTAACATATTATGGCGCTAATTAGTATGGTTTTTCAATTATGGCTTTCTCATAGAGAAAGCTTAACTTGCACATTGCCATAATTTTAAAACTTTCTTAGCGAAATTAAATTGTGATCAAGCAATGTGTAAGTTAAGCTTGCTCTATGAGGAGGCCATAATTGAAAAACCATCCTAATTAGCGAAACAATATGTTGAGGAAGCAATGTGCAAATTTCCATTTGCACACTTTTTTCACATAAAATAACATTTTTTAAATTTCACGTATATGTATGTGTATGTGCGTATGTATGTACCCACTCTCATATGTTTCTTGCGTAATATTTAAAAATTTACATTTTTTGAAAAATTCAAAATTTTATAAATAATCAATCCCTTCAACGATCCTCGCTAAATTCAATATCAAATATCCTTTAATAATACTTTATTCATGTAAACAAATTTAGCTCGATATCTCAAAATTTGCGAAAATTAAAAAATGCACATTTCTTAAAAATTTAAAATTTTATAAAAAATGAACCCTTTCACCGATCCTCGTCAAATTCAATACCAGCCATCCTTTAATAATAGTCTATTTATGTAAAATAATGTATTCCAATATCTTTAAATTTACGGAAGTTAGAGCAACCACAAACATTTTTTGAAAAATTAAAATTGCATTAAAATTTAAAACACAGTATGAATTTTTATACAAATGACAGTAAATAAAAGTGTTTTACTACTTTATTTGTATGTCAAAATGGAACGCTGTAAGTCAAATTGTTCTTGAGATATTTAAATTTAGAAATGGATGGGCACATACATACACACACACACACACACACACACACACACACACACACACACACACACACACATACGAACATTTTTCAAAAATGTGATTTTTTGGAACATTCTGAACACATTGGCATAGAAATCTAAAAAAAATTGTTTTTCACGAAAACAAAGCTTCCTCTATGAGGAAGCAAAATTATAAATTTTATATTCATGTTTTATTACTTTAATTATCTTGTCTTTTATAATCTTATTTTATAAAATTATTATATTGAATTATTTTTTTCTATTATTTAATAATTAATTTGGTAACTTACACTGTTTAAAAAATATAACATAAAAACATTAAATATAATTTTTTTAAATTACGTAATAAGAATATATAACGTAAATGTAGCTTTATATTTACTTGTATTTATTTTATAGTATATAATATATCTGTATAATATATACAATATGTATATATAAGATACATTGTAAATTATACTCATTACGCATTCAAGGAGTTAAGTTTAGATTAAGTCAGACATACGACGAAATAGAATTTGTTTAAAAAATATAAATAAAGAAAAACAAACATTAAAGAGCTATCGACGTCAGGATCCGCTAGTGTATATATATAAGTATAAGATACACTGTAAATTATACTCATTACGCATTCAAGGAGTTAAGTTTAGATTAAATCAGACATAGGACGAAATGATGAGATAATTTCATTGCATGAAAATAATTAGGCGAGAAATTCTTTATATCTATATATAAATATATATATACACTGGCGGATCCTGGGGGGGAGGGGGTTAAACCCCCTTGCAAATTAAAAGAACCAGTTTTGCTGAATTTGTTTAAAAAATATAAATAAAGAAAAACAAACATTAAAGAGCAATCGACGTTGTTGATCCTGGAATAAAAGCTAATCATGAAACCAAAAATATTAAATAAAATAATTTTGCGAAATTCCCCCCCCCCCCCATTATCGACGTCAGGATCCGCTAGTGGTATATTCTAATATATATAATTACTACAACTTAAAATTGAAGATTACACAGAACCACAAAAATTTTTTTTTGTATCAATGATAATGCGATGAGTGATTAAAGATATAACTTCTTTTTACCTTCTTTTCTCTGACATTATTACTAAAACGTATCAGAACGTATTATCTATTAAAGGTTTATTATAAATTATGCATTTTTCATACGATACTCATTTAGGCTGAAATTTTTCAATCGATTGTTATAGTATAAAAATAATCTTAAAATCGAAAACACTCGTGTTTTAGTTTGGAAAATATTTATATGTTGTCAAAAAGATTGTGTAACTAAAATTATTTTAACACATCGAGAGACATTATATTTTTAATTCAAAACTAGAATGAGCAATAAATATATATGTAGTGTACGCGTTTGTAAGATCTATTAAAATGTAATTTTTTTATAAAATAAAGCTAGTATCGTTGTCATTTGTCGATTGACATATCTCATTGTTATCTTTATCTATTATTACACCAAATATTACACCAAATATAGACATAGATGAATCAATTAAAAATCTTAAATATTTTTTATCTCATAATTTATTGAATATAAAAGGTATACATTTACATCATTTTTTCAAGTGGTTTCCATGGCGTGCAATACAAGTGTTCCAGCGTTTCGAAAGTGCATGGAGGTATCTTTAGAAAAAAATTTGTTTACCTGAGAGCCTAGGCAGTCATGCTATATATATATTGCTGTTTCTTTAGTTTTCTATCTTTTTCTGTCTTAAAGACGCATAGATAGAATGAAAATATTGTTCGTCAGTTTCTGAATTTCTTTTTTCTTTTGTGCGCACGACGCGACAACCTTTATAATAGAAAAAACACAGCATTTTTAGATTTTCAGGTAAAAGATTTTACAAAAAGAGTGGACAGAGTGTGGGAAACTTCCACAGTGTTCATAAAATTCGCACGCGTGTTCTCTCTGCAATCGGCATTTTCTCAAATGCGTTTATTCTCATCTCTTTGTACACAGTTTAAAATTATATTTTATTTTATTTTGATTTTTCTATTCCTTTTTTAATTTGATAATTTTATTTATTTTAATTATTATTTTACTTATTATCTTATTTTATTTCTTATTTTGTTTATCTTAATTATTACATAAATTTATTCTTATTTGCATTTTTTATTTTAGACGCTATAACTTTACTAACAACGCCGAAATGGATCGATAATAGTGAAATAGGTCGCTATTTGAGTAAATTCGAAAACACGCATTATGTACCCAATACAATGTTGGCAAGACATTTCCCTCATGACGCTGCTGTAACTGCCGAGAAAATTTAAGTATTTAAATTATGATGGAAATAAAGCTTCACTATATTCAAAAAGTATTGAAAGAATAGGCTAATAAGAGCCGGAGCGTCGGAAATAAGAGCGCAAAAATTCGTATACTTACTCTTTATTTATTTAGAATGTTTCGATCCTTTCTTTGGACCATCTTCAGCTTAACGTGTGATACAATATGATGTATAAAATAATACTGAGTTATTATATCATACATCATATATTGTATCAAACGTTAAACTGAAAATGGTCCAAAGAAACGATCAAAAGAATTAAAGAATAAATATACGAATTTTTGCGATCTTATTTCCAACATATCGGCTCTTATTAGCCTATTCTTTCAATCCTTTATTTGAAGTGATTAATTACATTTAATACGTTATGTAATATTTCAAATTATTATTAAATATTATATTATAAAATAATAGTGAAATATGTCTCTATTTTTGTAAATTCAAAGACACGCATATAATCAAGAGATTTACACATGCGATTAGGTTCACATTACATATTAGCGCGTAATATATTTAAATATTTCTTACAATGATTGTTAAAATATTATTATTCTATACACAAATACTTTTTACTAGATACTAGATTGAAGTTGACGCATAAAGACACTAAAATCTAAATTTATAACTATCATACACAATATTAATTAAATATCATAACAATATTAAGATTGTAATACTGGAAGCATGAAATATTGAAGAAGTGCTTAACGATAAGTTGAGATTTTTATGTTTTTATGATTTATATGTTTTCATGTATTAACGAGAGAATGAAATAAGAATTAATATTCGTTTACTAAATATAATCTAATTGATACATTTATTTTTGAAAGATTCACTGACTCCCGTTGAAATTAATATGCAGCTATCTTCTGAAAATTAGTAATCTGTTTCTTAATTAATTCTTCTTAATGAATAAAATTCCAAAAAAAAAAAAAAACATTTTCAATTAAGGATTGTCGTAAATGCAAATTAAAACAGCAAAATAGTAAAGCTAAAATGTTAAGAAAAGCATATGGGCAAGCACTACCGTCAACGCAGGTCACAATTCACTGACTGTCAGAGAGTTTTTCGTTGGAAAACTAATCTCAGTCTTTCCACATCCAGCCCAAACATAGCTCCGTATGACTTCTTTTGTTCCCGAAGATAAAGATATATTTAAAAGCTATTTCGGCATCATGGCCAAAAAGCCATGACTTTGAACATATTTACAGTTGAAGATTTCTATCAATTTTACTAACAAAGAATGGTAGAAGCGCTGGGAACATTGTGTACATTTCTAAAAATCATACTGTGATAAAAATAACCTAAATTAGTTTTTTTATTTATTTGTATATAAATTTTATTTAGTTGTATATAAAATAAATAGCATACATTGTGCAATATTTAGAAATAAACATACAAATTTTATTATATGTATATTGTATTATAAAATCTATTTAAAATATTATGTTATAAAACTAAATATTATATATTATACAATAGGTAAATATAATATATCATGCAAATATTTAATTGAAAAGAGGAAAATGTACCTGCATAAATATTACAATTAACTTTACATTATAACACAACTAAATATCATCTTACTTACTTATAAATGGTAAGGGCAATATAACAAAGAGACAAGTCTCTTAACAAACCTTAATTTCAAAAGTCTATATAATTTATATATTAATTTTTTCATTTTTACAATTAAAGCTCCTGGGTGCTTCCGCGGCCATATTGGAATCGTGACGTCAGAGGCGAGAAATAACACGTTGAGATTTCTTAGATGCCACTTCTAAATAAAAACATATTTGCATAAAATAATACTTAAGATCTCTTTAATACACTTCTAAAAAACGCCGAAAGCTATTCTTTTCTAGACTCTCATCTAATATACTGATATTATATACCTTCAAAAAAGACAACTAAATATATTAATTCAAAAATAAAAACCCGCCCCCTCCCTCAACGTGAGATATATCCATAAAAAAACTTACCTTTTTAAAAAAAGGTAAAAAAAGGGCGCCAAAAGTAAAGGTGTTACATAGAAAACAGTATTATTTTTAAATTATTGTAAAAAACTGTTCTACAAAATAATGTCAGTTAAAAAATTCTACGAAATACTTATGGTATCAAAAAATTGCGCCAAATAAATAAAATCGTATGTTTCATAAAAGAATTAATTTTTTTTATTATTTTAAATATTTAAAAAAAGTTACTCAGCCAAATATAAATGTGTATTTTGCAGATTATTATCTGATCTGATATCAAATTTATCACAGAATCATCTTTGTATTTTTAAGAATGATGCATCTGCACAGTCAAAACGATTTAGACCCGGCATTGAAACGATTAAAATGACGAACAAAAACTTGGCGTGCCCGGGTAATTTTTTTTTAATGCTCGATGGCTCTCAATCGAATAAAGATATTATGGAAATCGATCTATCTTGTTACGTAATAATTACAGAGCGCTCTTGCGGCAAAATTGTTGAATTTATCAAGAGAAAAAATACATCGACAACACTGGACGAACTAACTACACACTTGAATTATAGAAAATGAGCGCTAATCAAGCTAACGAATGAAATGTCTTAGCAAATCTGCGATCAATTTTAAACGTATAACGTAATTTGCTAAAATTTGCTGCACGTATTTACAAAACTAATTACGACGAATAAGTACACAGGTATGATATATTATACGTACGGATATTATCCGAGCAATTTTCGATAAAAAAAACGCCGATAATATACATGTAAACGGAATGAATTTCAAACACATTACGCTTTTTAAATAAAAAAAAAAGAAATAGACTTCCAATCTAAAACGCTAAGAAGCTAAAGAATTTCAATGAATGTATTTCTTAATTATCTGAATTATATTTAATTGTTTATAATTTATTTTTCAGTTCAAATTCTTCCATATAATTTTTAAGGAAAAAAACAGGAAGATAAGTGACCAGTATACTTTCTAACATGATTATTGAATACTGCATTTGTAACAATGATAACACAATGAGAAAATATAACTTTTATTCTCTTTCTATATTCTTCGATACTAATATTATTAGACCTTATAAAAACGTTGTATATATTACCTACTGAAAGTTTATGCTAATTTGACTTCTCAATAATTATTCAAGTTGAAATTTCTCAATCGATTATTGTAGTATAAAAATAGATTTGTAATAGATAACAATCGTGTCTCTCTTGTGTTTTTAGATTCAAAAACTAATATATTGCCAAAAAGAGAGAGACGGTGTAATTAAAATTATTTTAACACATCGTGAGACATTTATGTTTTTAACTCAAAACTAGAATGAGCAATATATCTATGGTATATGAATCTATAAGACATCTGACGAAACGTGAAATTTCTTTTATTAGATATAGCTAGTATCTTTGTCATCTGGCAATTGGCATAACTTATTATTATCTTTATCTATTATAATATATCACACCAAGTATATATAGTAATTTATTATAATTTATATATTTGACATTTTCTGAATTTCATTCTTCTTTTGTGTGCATTATTACCTGACAATTTTTAAGTTGAGAAAAGTACAAGATTATTGGATTTTCAGGTAAAAATTCCTCGAAAGGAATGAATAAAGTATGGAAAACGCTTCTACTGTACGTAAGAGGAAATTAATAATTTTGTTTAGTAATTTATAACACACACTATTGTTAACCATTTTTATCATAACCAATTTCATTGTTATAAAATATGTACATGCAAAATTATAAAAGTTTTGATTGATGCCATTACGCACAGCAAATAGAAAAAAAAAATGTTTGTCTATCATTACTGAATGAATTACAATAGTATGTATATTTGTATTGTAAAATTAAAACCGTAGTACATAACTGTACGGTTATTCTGCAATTTTCTATCTCTTTCTATCTATCTTAAAAGCGCACAAATAGAATGGAAATATTTGAGTTTCTAGATTTCTTTCTTCTTTTGTGTGCGTCACAATTTTAAAGTGGGGAGAAACAAAAGAACAATAGATTTTCAGGTAAAAACTTTTCAAAGGGAATGGACAGAGTGTGGAAAACGTTTCTAAAGTACTCTCTGCAGTCAGCAAGTATACACGTATACGAGCAGTATTACAGTAGATTGATGTGCTATATATTAATTACGCGAATAGAGTTTATTGTGATCACTTTAATTTATATTATTTTCTCGTGTTTTATTGAATTCTGTGTTCTTAATGGCTGAAACGATAACGCGCTTACCTAACGAAATGATAGTCATCATTCTCGGCTACAATGATATCACTATTGAGGATGTAATTAACTTCAGATGCGTGTGCAAGAAATTTCGATATGCAGCCAAATATGACAAGTTTTGGGAGAAAAAGTTATTTCTGAGGTACTTCACTTTCTGCCTATAAATTGTTTGTTATTTTATTTCATTAGGTATCCAATCGAACAATGTATATCGCTTCTGCAAAAACTTTATTTTATAGAAAATAAAGAAGAAAGATATTAAAAATATAATGTAATAAAACAAAGATTCTTATAATCAATATAAAAACAGGTAAAAAAACGAGTTAAAAAGAGACAAAAAGCAAAATGAGTGCTAGCAGTTTAATTCGCATAATATTTTCTTCAATTATTTAAATTATTCTTTTTAACTATTTCAATTCAATTCAACTTAGTGAAATTCATTCTCTTAAATAACCAAAAAACACGTTTTTGCAAATAATTCATTTTTTTACGCCTTACTTTACATTAGGGCATTTTCCTATGTATTTTTATTATATTATTAAAGAAAATATAATATATATAACATATATGTATATAGTATAAAATGCAATAAAAAATATAATTTACAAAATAATAGAATTATATATTTTGAATATTTTTATATTTCATTAATTTAAATTTATATATCTTGTCTTATATATAATCTTATTTTATTAAATTACTTAATCTTAATATATCAAATTATTTTATTAAATTATTTTTTTATTACTTAATAATTTAATTTGGCAACTTTATATACTGTTTTATAAATATACGGAGTGTAAACATTTAATAATATATTAAAGTTGCATAATAATGATATATATGTAAATAATGTAGTATTGTTTACTTTTATTTACTTTGTTGTACATTTATATAAATTTAATTACAATTAAAAATGATAGATTATTATATAATTATTGTATATTATTTGTATTTAATTATATATTTTATATATTTGGGATTAAAACACAAACATATTTATATTTTGACTCAAATACTTTGCATTATATATATACATTCGAAAGATGTTATTTCTATAAAAATTTATTAGTGGTGCAACAAAATTGTTTAATGTCAAAACTTTATTAAAATGTTTCTTGTTTCAATTTCAGATGGTCTTCTCTGAAGGAATTTTATGACAAGCAGTTTAAAGAAAAAGAAAGAATAAACTTTATTGAAACAGGCAGAAATTGTATGAAAATCTTACAAACTTATTTCTCTCAAATAATGTTTCAAAATTATTATGACTATAAATCATACGATATTAATTACAAGAAATCAATCGAAAACGTGATAAATTTTGACCCTGGTCTTTCATTAAATAAAAATTGGAAATCTGACTATGTTGAGAAAAATAATAAATCCAAAGATTCGTTAAAATGTTTGTTCTTTGCTGATGAGATTACACACTTATTTTCACAATATCCACGGTAAGATAATATTCTCAATATATGTTATAGTAGTATTAGATTTATAGATTAATGTACTTATTATTAATCATTACATAAATTTTTCAGAAAATCTTATTGCGATCTAATTGAAAAATATTGCAATATAGAAACGTTGCACTATGTAAAACTTTGTTCGGTAAAAAATGAGTTGGATAAATTTGTAAAGAAACCTGAAAGAGAACAGATTTTAGAACAAACCTTTACTTTCGTGGCACAATATATTCAACCCGAAAAAAATGTATGTTACTCGAGTGTACAAGCATCATTAGATAATATTGCACAAGAGGTACTAGATAATCTCAAAGGAAAGCATCCCAACAATTCGATATTCTCCACGGCCTGTGAAACTTTTTCCTATTGGAAAAACAACAATATCTATGATAATTATTGGGACGAAGAAGAAAGTACGCAGATTATGGATGCACTTCAGGAATATATGTTTGGCAATTTGAACTTTCGACCATGCAGTTCCTCGGACCTATATTTCAAATATTTGTGTATAGATTATGTAAGTTATCATAGATTATAATATTATAATTATTGGCCATATAAGGGGAAATGCTAAATTGTACTGTTCGTTAAATCGTACCTCTACTGCATTTTTTAAACAGAGGTAAAATATTTTAAGGTGTTAATATTGTTGTATTGCAACTAGGTCTCACTCAAATGCTGCAATACTTGTTTCCTTCTCAATCGATCCGTTGATGAGTGACATTTATAAATTTATTTTGTGTGATTTTCATGTAATATTCGGCATCCCATGCCTAAGCTATCACAATGAGTAAGATAAGCAATTAAATTTATTATAAAAGCATTTTTCATTTTATTTAATCTTATAGGATATGAAAGTGTTAAAGAATCGGCAAAATATTTTAAGATTATTTGTTTTATTCACAAATTTCACAAAGCAATGGAAGTTCGGTAAAACGTACCATTAACTATTTTCTGTATTGTACTGGTACGATTTACTAAATTTATTTTTTTACTTGTATATAGATATAAGTTATAGTTTAAGCATAGTTTTTTTTTTCTTTATATTTAGATAAAAAAAACTATGAACTAGAGAAAATATTATCAAATTTTACATTTATATTGAGATAATATATTTTTAATATTTTTGTGTAATACTAAAAGTATTTTTGTTAAATGTTTGAAGAGAATTAATTTTTTAAATATAACATTCTTATAGATATGTTTTGTTGCAGACTGAGAACTTTTGTAGAAAATAAAACTGTATTTTTGTCACAATTTTTTTAATTTTATTGTGAGAGGTACGATTTGAAAACTCATGGGTACAATTTAGCAAATCGGTATTGTAAATCGTAGCAACTACAATTATTTTTTAAATTGTTATTTACAATATGATAAAGTGTTAAAGTTTAACATATATCGTTGACAAAAAAATGAATAAAAAAATTTTGTCATTTTTCTGATAATTTTATTGCAATTTTAATATTCATCTTAGGGGGTACGATTTAGCATATTTTCTCCTATGTGTAATATGTTTGTTATATTTTCAAAATCCTTTACTATGATTAATTTCTGTATTGTAATCCTGGCATAGGTTTTACAAAGTAAATGTGGAGATAAAAGAATTTTAGCGACAATATATCATAGCGTGGCTAGGAGACTTGGTCTACGTTGCGACGTAATAGATGATCCATTGAATTGCCACTATTGTATATTTTGGAAACCAAAACAGTAAGTATATGGATATACATATAGATATATTAGATTCGAAATTATATATTATATAATTTTTCGGTAATATTTCTATTCTTATTATGTGCACACATATATAAATATTTATTATAAAAATTTTATTATGATAAAGATAATAATATTTTGATTGTTCACAGCTTCAAGTATGATTTAGAATATGCACGATGTTTTGACATAACACTCAAGAAATTCCCGGATTGTCTTGTCAACCAATTATCGGGGTTGAATTCTTTGTATAGTTGGAGACCTTATTACAAAATAAAAACTAGAAAGGTAGCAATTATTCATTTATAATCTCTATTAATTTTAAGTTATTAATATACTTGTAAAACTTTGGCAAAGATATGAGTCTATGAATTACGTTTTATATATAGGCAGAAAAAATTATACAATCTCTTATTTTCTAATTTGTAATTAGAGTCTGTTTACATTTAAACTTTGCTCATATTTAATCCTTTTTTCAGATATGGGACGAGATAAGAACGTTTATTATAGATTTGATACGAAATCATTTAATAAGTCGTTCGGGATTAATTCGAGTGAATTTGGAATCTAATTTGTGGGTAATAACCATAGGTAATAATAGTAATAGAATTAATAATAATAGTAATAGAATTAATAATAACGATAACCCGATAAAAAGATTTCGTTTTTATTAACAAAATTGTTCTGGTAGAGTGCATTTTAGTTAAACAAAACAGAATTTTTGGTTATCATGACAAAACTCAATATTTCATAACTACTCCGTGTGGTAGACTTTACTATAAGGATCTGATTCAATATTTTCCTGTTGGATCTACAAAACTTCTAGTTATATTCATGTTAATCGACACATGTACATGGTCGTAGCTTGTGTGCGGCATCCCCTCCCATACTACCGAGACATGTTATCTATCAGATTTCTTGATGATCTAAATGAAAACATTTATCAGAGTTGTCTGGTAATTTCTATAAGAATTCCATCCATTTTCGAACAGATGTAATGGTTGAATCTACCAGAATTCCTCATAATGCAACAAAACTTTCTTCTTAATTACAAAATTATTCTAGTAAATATAATTGTACTTGAATATTAGTTATATACAATAATTATATATAATAATATAGAATTTTTTTGAGGTATCTTTCTAAATTGTAATTGTAGTCCACACTTATATACATACTTATATTACAATTATATATGAATTATAAATATTATAAATGTAACTAGCTGTAATTTAACTTGTTGTAAGAATTTATTTAGGCATATATTGACAAAAAAAATTAATTAAAATAATAAGATTTTACAGTTTTTAGCTCATACTCCGCTTTGAAATAACAAAGCAAATAAATATAAAGATGTAAAATATTCAGTAGGAATTATTGTAACACATACAAATTATTGTAATTGTAGTCCACACTTATATACATACTTATATTACAATTATATATGAATTATAAATATTATAAATGTAACTAGCTGTAATTTAACTTGTTGTAAGAGTTTATTTAGGCATATATTGACAAAAAAAATTAATTAAAATAATAAGATTTTACAGTTTTTAGCTCATACTCCGCTTTGAAATAACAAAGCAAATAAATATAAAGATGTAAAATATTCAGTAGGAATTATTGTAACACATATTGATCAATCAACAGATAGTTGGGCCGACATAATAATCAGATGTTATAGACATGAATGTACATACATATGTTACGTTTAATATGTTGGACTCTTTGTCAGATAATAGGTTCGCTGAATTTTTTCTATGCAATATCAACTATTTTCGAATATCTGTTGTAATTTTAATATTAACAAGAAACAATCGTCTTACATAATTCTTACCGAAATAATAAAATGTGTTAATTGGGATAAGTAAATATCATTAAAGTATTCATTATGAATATCATTAGATGTGTCTTTATTTAAAATTATATCTGTTCTACGAGATCTCTCTTTGTATATAATATAATATAAAACAACATTTTATTTTGTTTTTATTTATTTTGTTTCCTTTTTTAATTTAGTTCTTTTTTATTTATTTTAGTTTTTTATAAAATTAGTAGTATAAATTGTGCAATATTTAGAAACACAAATTTTATATTACATGTATGTATATGTATATATATTATATTATAAAACTTATTTTAAATATTACATTATAAAACTAAATATTTTATATTATAAACTATAAATATAATATAACATGTAAATATTATATGTAAAAAATTACATAAATATTACAATTAGCACAATTACATCAATAAGTTACAACTAAATATCATTTTATTTACTTATGAGTGATGGAGATCATATAACGAAATTGACAAGTCTTCTAATAAACCTTAATTTTCAAAAGTCTAATTCTCTTATTAATTTTTTCATTTTTACATTTAATAAGCAATATTTTAATAAGTTTAAAAAAATAGATCATTATTTTTACGTTATCGTACAAATTAAAAAAAGCAAGCAGAACATATAAAATCGTCATCTTAACTCTCTTTCTGTTATATCACTATGAACAAAAGGTAGGAATTCTCTCTCTCTCATTTGTCTTTTTCACAATATAACATTTCTTTAAAATTCGAAGGTCTAATATGGATGTCTCATGGGAATGTACTACCTGAGAAATTCTTCAGGCTTCAAAGGAATTTGCTGCCGAAAGAAAGTTCATTTTAAAAAAATCTATTTTTGACAACGTTACGTTACAAATATAATTTATCAAAAATATATATTTAAAATTTCTTAGAATTTGTAAAGTATTCTGTGCAAACATATTAAGTAATTCATACTGAAAATAATAAAATGTGTTACATGGAATAAGTTAATAATATTATAGGCATGTCTGTATCTGAAATTATATCTGTTAATTTTACGAAATTTCTTTTTGTATACAAAATAAAACAACATTTTATTCTATTATTATTTATTTTGTCCTTTTTTTTAGTTTTTTTATTTATTTTATGTTCTATATAAAATTAATAGTATTACATTGTGCAATATTTGAAAATATACATAACTTTTATTATATGTATATTATATTGTAAAGCTTATTTCAAATATTATAATATGAAATTACATATTATATATATCATAAATTAAATATAATATGTTATGTAAATATTAAATTAAAAAAAGAAAAATGTAACTGCATAAATATAAGGATTAGCTATGCATTAAATAGCATTGCACAAGTAAATATCATCTTATTTATTTATGAATGGTGAGGGCCATATAACAGCCATAACGAAGACAAATATCTTAACAAACCTTAATTTTCAAAGTTTAATTTATTTATCATTATGTCATTTTTATAATAAGCAATATTGTATTGAGTTTAAAAAAATAGATCATTACGCGCGTTATCGTAAAAATTAAACAAAGCAAACAGAACATAGAATCATTATCTTAACCCCCTTTCCGCTATACCACTATGCCAGAAACATAAAGAATAAATAGTAAGAATGCATGCATTATATATATATTTTTTAATAACACTTTATTAAAACTCAAGAGTCTTATAAGAAAAAAAATTTCTTTTTGAAAAGCTTAATTTAAAAACTATTTATCTTACAAATATATATTTTGTTTATAATATTTAAAGTTTTTTACAATTTTGAAGTATTGCGCTCAAGCTATAAAAATAAGCAATTTCGAGAAAGGAAAAGTCAATGATTAAACAGTGCAAAAATATAAAGATTCTCCTATCGATTCTCTAATCGATTATACATTCGAGAATCAACAATACATCAATAAAATATATTCATTTCTTCCTCGCTATATTCCGTCGTATTAATTAATATAAACAATCAAATACTAAAAATTGTGATTGCTTTTAAAAATAAGTAATATATATTTTTTGATTTTTCTGTTTGAAAACAAAGGGCAATATTTTAAACATTTTTAACTATTGTATTATTTTTGCACGTTCGTGGATTAATATAATTTTATAAGAGTCTCTAAAATTTCATTTAATGGTTTTTATTTTAAACCAAATAAAATTTTTCACAAAGTTTTATCGAAATTCTGAGATAAGTCCTTTTCGGAATTACATCTATCTATTCTTTTCGTCATTTCGGAGATTGAAATCGTTTACTAATCATTGGAATTTAACATTTTGTATCAAGGGTAACGAGACAAGTCATTAAATACATAACTTTTTTTCACATTCTGTTCTCCAATACTATTACTAGAACGTCTCAAAAAGTTGTAATATCTAGTGAAGGTTTATTATTATTGTGTGATTTCTTACATGTTGGATCTTACTTAAATAAAGATATCATTGGTTTAAAAAATTTTTCAATAAAACAATTAAAAAAAAATAATTTTTTTAATTTTTGGACATACCTAGTATAATTTATTACACCAAATATATGCATAGTAATTTATTAATGGAAGAAATAAAATTTTGTTTAGTTCTCTTTAATATATTCTTGTTAATCATTTAGTGTAGCCAATTTCACTGCTATAAAATATGCACATGCAAAATTATAAAAACATTTACTGATCCTATTGCGCACAGTAATCAGAAAAAATTTGTTTATCTAGCATCTAATTAAAAACTGTCTGGATTTCAATAATATATCTTTGTATTTTATAATCTGAGATTGTAGTGCACTTTACTGCAATTCTTTTCTGTCTCAAAAGGGCACAGATAGAATAGAAATTTTTGGTGGTTCAAAATTTCGTCTTCTGCGCATGACGCGCTGAATCCATATACCTGTATCCTATAGATTATAGATCGTGGGAAGAAGAAAGACCTTTAGGCTTTCAGGTCAGAATTTCAGAAGGCTAAAGGTACAGAACGTCTGTAGTGTGGAAAATGTCTGTAGTGTACATAATAAGAAACATACTTGTGCTCTTTACGATCGCCAAACACAATTCGTGTGCATCGAAAAACAAAGATTTAATTACGTGAATAGTTGCAATCACTTTAAGTTATATTATTTTCTTCTTTCTTTAATTCATAATGGCAACAACGATAACGTGCTTACCAGAGGAGATGATAAACATCATTCTCAGCTATAATAATATCACTGTTGAGGATGTTATTAACTTTAGATGCGTGTGCAAGCAATTTCGATATGCTGCCAAATATGACAAGTTCTTGGAAAGAAAGTTATATCAGAGGTAATTCTTTTTGTTCGTAAATTTTTTGTTATTCTGTTTCATTAATCTATCGTATATCACTTCTGCATATAACGTGTTTTATAAAAATAAAATAAATAAAAAATATAAAAAATATAATGTAATAAAACAAAAGCTTTAATAAAATCTATATAAAAATAAGTAAGAAAACGGGTTAAAAAGAAATGCATTAATTAGAGTGATATCAGTAATCTGTTAAAATAATTTATTAAATTGTTTAATTTAATTTTTTTTAACTATCTTTTTTGAATTAATTCAATTATTTAGTAATATTTATTCTGTTTAGTAATTAAAAACGTGTTTTATAAAATAATTCTTTTTTCTACGTCTTAGTTCACATTAGCCCAACGTTTTATGCATTTTTAATAAAACATTAAATTTAATATAATACATAACATATATACACTCGGCCAAAGAAAAAAACGGTATACTTGGAAAGTAATAAAAAATTGTGAAAATTCTCGAATTTAAAACTCAGCTAATAATTATGATATCAAGGTGTTTAAAAAACAAAAATAAAGCTTGAAGTTTGCAGTTTGAAGAAATTTTAGTGGCAAAATTATGTGGAATAATCAGTTTTGCAATAACAAATGATAAAGTGAGAATCTGCAAAAGTGATAAATAGAAGGTCCACTTTCCTGAATTGCACGGGGTGAATCAGTTGACGTAGCTCAATGGGATAAACGCACGTATAAATTTGAACTTTTTTTTTTAAATGCGCTTTGGCGGAACTCGATACGTTAATTTTTTCGCTGAGATATTTCAATTTTAAAAAAGTCGGTGTTTTAACGATAAATTATGAATTAATATGTGTATTTGCTATCTTTATCAATTCGAACCGTTGCAATTTTATTCAAGATTGTTGCATTGAATGCGGAATGTTCCTAAGGGTTGCAAATCGTGCCGGGCATCTCGCGCAGACAAAGTCCGAGTAGAATATTCGCGGAGTTTTCGCAGGTACGAGTTTGGCACTACTTCCTTGGAGATCGGAGAATATCCATGAGGATTTCCCCACGTAAACAAGATTCTTTTCTTTCCTTTTTCTTTATACCATGAAATCCTTTTGGATACTCGCATTCAATACAACATTCTTGAATTGAATTGCAACGTTTCGAATTGATAAAGTTGCAGATACACATTTTAAATCATGATTTGTCGTTAAAAAACCGACTTGTTTTCAAATTGAGATAACACAGCGAAAAATTATCGTATCGGGTTTTGTCAAAGCGCAATTTGAAAGAAAAAAGTTCGAATTTTTACGTGCTTTTAATCCTTTTGAGTTACGTCAACTGATTCACGCCGTGCAATTCAGAAAAGTGGATCTTCTATATTATCAATTTTGCAGGTTCTTACTCTGTCATTTATCTTCTATATTATCAATTTTGCAGGTTCTTACTCTGTCATTTATCATTGCAAAACTGATCATTCCACGTATATATATAATTGTCACTAAAATTTTCTCAAACTACCAAGCTTCATTTTCGTTTTTTAAACACCGCGATAACATAATTATTAGCTGAGTTATAAATTCTTGAACGTTCACAATTCTTTACTACTTTTTAAGTGCACCGGTTTTTCTTGGCCTAGTGTAGTATAATAAACAGTACAATAAAATAAAACAATAAAAAGAAATAATATATTTAAAAAATTAGAAATTTTGCACTTATATTTATCAAATTACTTCAGTTTCTTTAAATCACTTGAATTTAAGAATCTTGATTTATTATATTATATATTATTTTTATTTAATTAAATTATTTTTTCTATTGCTTAATAATTAATTAGAAAACTGTACTGTACTTATATGTGGAATTTGAACATTAAATAATTTTTTATAGTTACTTAATTAAGATATTTAGATATTCTTATAAACAATTATTAGGTATTCTTATAAATTTAATTAGATTTTGAAAATGAAAATTATGTATCTTATATATTCGTGATTAAAACACACAGAATTGAAATTTTTTACAAAAAAACAATAAAATTACAATAAAATGTTCATAAAAGAAAAGCACGCCAAGTATACATATAAAACAATTTGATATTGTACATGAAATTTGATATTGTACTATGTCTTTGTAATAATTTTTCTAGCAAAACAATTTAATAGAATAACTTTTTACACACACACACACACACACATACGCACGCACGCACGCAATAAAGTTTAAAAATAAATATGCACATACAAAATCTTTGAAAATAAAGTTTTAAAATAAATTTAGAAATGGACAGCTCAAAAATATGAAACCAAAGCTACTCAGCCAAGTATAAATTGTGTATTAATTTTCGCAGATTATTATATAGTCTGATATAAATTAATTACACACAAATTAAAATTGAAAATTATATATTTTACATTTTCTGAAACTGAAACACAAAGAAGTGATATCTTACATTATATTATAAATATTATATGTTAAAAATGTATTAATTTTAAAAATTACTTGTGCAATCACATTGTTTAGTGTAAATTATCAAAAATTTATTGAAATATATTTTTTGTTTGTATTTCAGATGGCCTAATGCGAAGAAAAAGTATGACAATCTTATGGAAAGAAAAAAAGGACAAACGTCTGCAGAAAATGTATTGAAAGAGGAAAGTAATATAAACTTTTTAAAAATAGGCAAGAATTGTGTGAGAAAATTACAAATTTATTTGTCAAATAATTTTTACCGATTACTATGAAAATAGAGCAAACCAAAATTATTTCAATATATCAATCGATAAAATAATAAGAGTCGATAAAGATCATTTAGATAAAAGTTTGAATAAGCATTTTGTTAGGAAAACTGATACGTCTACAAAGTATATGGAAACTTTGTTCTTTATTGATGAGATTAAAAACTTGTTTACACAATCTCCACGGTAGGAGTCTCATATATATTATAATGCTTTTCTTTCACAGATTAATGTATTTATTGTTAATTATATAATACATAAATTTTTCAGAGAAATTGATCGCGATCTAATCGAAAGATATTGCAATATTAACATGTTCCAATATACGAAACTAAATTTGGTAGGAAATGAGTTGGGTGAATTTGTAAAAAAACCTGAAAAAGAACAACTTTTAGAACAACTTTCTACTATAACGACACAGTATATTCGACCCCAAAAAGATGTATGTTACTCGAGTGTAAAAGCATCATTAGATAATATCGCACAAGAGGTACTAAATATTCTCAAAGAAAAGCATCCCAACCATTCGATATTCTCCACGTCTGGTGAAACTTTTTTCTATTGGAAGAACAATAATATCGATGATAATCATTGGGACGAAGCAGAAAGTACACAGATTATGGATACACTCCAGGAATATATATTTGGCAGTTTGAACTTTCAACGATGCCATTACTACGACACAAATTTAAAATATTTGTGTATAGATTATGTATATGTTATTATATATTATAATACATTTTATAATTATTTACCGTATATGTATATGCATATGTTGATTATGTCTCAATAATCTCTCATTTTGATTATTTTAATACTAATACTAATAAAGAGTATTGTAATACTTGGTATAGGTTTTACAAAGTAAATATGGACAAGCAATCATTGTAATGACAATTTATCAGAGTGTGGCAAGAAGACTTGGTCTACGATGCGATGTAATTGATATATACGTAATCTGTACATTTTGGAAATCAAAATAGTAGGTATAGATATATATTAGATTCGGTATTATTTTAATTTTTTGGTAATTTTTTAAATCTTATTATACACACACATATATGCTTTTTTTTTATTATAAAAATTTTATTTTTATAAAGATAATATTTTGATTGTTTCCAGCGTCACGAATAATTATGAAAATGCACGATGTTTTTGCATAGAAAGCTATGAATTCCCGAAATGTTTTGTCGATAATTTATCGTATTACATATTTTTAGTTTCTAACCCAAGTCGACACGTCATTGTAATAGATACTAAAAAGGTTGGCAACTACTCATGTATAATATCTTTAATTTTAAGTTATCAATAAACTTGTAAATATGCAAAGAATCAATGAATTATGCTTTATGTATAGGCAGAAAAAATTGTACAATCTCTTATTTTTAATTTGTAATTAGATCTCTGTTTACATTTAATCTTTGCTCATATTTAATCCATTTTTTTCAGATGTTATTCGAGATAAAAATGTTTATTGAAAAGTTTATTGAGAAACATAAAATAACCAGATTGAGATTCATCCAAATACTGTCGTATATAGAGCTTGGTAAGATTGTTAAAGGCCAAGCTATCATTGTTCGTGTTGCGCGATTCAAAGTTCGATTTGTATAACATCCGTCAATAAAGCTAGCGCCAGACTATGCGCGTATTCACAATTCGTGATTTGTATAACGTTCGTGAATAGTGTGGAGGGAAAATTCGTCGACTCGTCATGCGTAATTCGCCATTCGCACTGATTCACTAGCCGAGCGGTTTTTTGACGAAACTCAATGGACGCGAATCATTACAAATCTATTCGTGTCGCGCTACACTATGCGTTTATAATTCATGCTTCTCATCGTGTTTCTTCATATTTTCTGTCAAATTTTGTCTTTATTAAATAAGTGAGATCTACTATCGAATGTTGCTGAAACTGACGAAAGTAAGACCCTGCACTCTGATATACAAATACAAATACAAATTATAAAGGGGGGTGGGGTTCTTATATATACTCTTATATTCTTATTAAAATGCTTTATACCTGAATTTGTATTTATATATTAGAATCTTTTCGATTTCATTTTAAAATAATTTTTATTCCTAATATTTAATATTAGTTCTTATAATATTTTCTTATTAATATGTAAGTTAAAATGTAATTAATATGTGAAAGTAATAATAAAGAATTTCTGTGAGGTTTTTCTTCAAATAAAAATAATGTAAGAATTTATATTCCTATCATGTAATCAGCTGCAATTTAAATTGTTATTAGAATTTATTCAAGCATTTATTGACAAAAAATCAATTAAAGTAAATAGATTTTACAATTTCTGTGGTTTATATTCCACTTTAATTAATAGAGAAAACACATAAAGACGTATAATATGCATTCGAAATTATCATAATATATAATAATCAATCTACTGATAAATTTACAGATAGGTGTCGAACATAATAATCAGATGTTATCGACATGTAGATACGTAAGATACATTCAATATGTTCGACTCTTATAGTTAGATACTATATACCCGCATTTTTCTAAGCAATGTCAATGTTTTTGAATATCTGTTGTAACTTAATATTAACAAGAAACAAACATATTAGGTAATTTATACTGAAAATAATAAAATGTGTTACATGGAATAAGTGAATAATATTATAGACATGTCTGTGTCTGAAATTATATCTTTAAATTTTACGAAATTTTTTTTTGTATACAAAATAGAACATCATTTTATTTTGATTATATTTAATTTGTTTTTTTTTTTAATTTAGTTTTTTTATTTATTTTATGTTCTATATAAAATTAATTACATTGTGCAATATTTGAAAATATACATAACTTTTATTATATTTATATTATATTGTATAAAACTTATTTCAAATATTATATTATAAAACTACATATTATATATTATAAATTAAATATAATATGTTATGTAAATTGAAAAAAGAAGAAAAATGTAACTGCATAAATATTACGATTAGCATTGCATTAAACCACAACTAAAAATCATCTTATTTATTTATGAATGGTGAGGGCCATATATAACAGCCATAACGAAGACAAGTCTCTTAACAAATCTTAATTTTCAAAAGTCTAATTTATTTTTCAATGTTTCATTTTTACAATAAGCAATATTGTATTCAGTTTAAAAAAATAGATCGTTACGCGCGTCATCGTAGAAATTAAACAAAGGAAGCAGAACATAAAATCATTATCTTAAATCTTAACTCTTTTTCCGCTATTCCACTATGCCAGAAACATAATGAAAAAGTAAGAATGTATTTTTTTCTTTTTTTATAATAACACTTTTTGAAACTCAAGAGTTCTATAAGAAAAAAGGTTTCTTTTTAAAAACCTAGTTTGAAAACTGGTTACCATACAAATATATATGAATTTTGTGTAAAATATTTAGAATTTTTTACAGTTTTTAAAGTATTCCGCTCAAGCTATAAAAAAGAGTAATTTCAAAAAAGGAAAAGTCAATGATTAAACAGTATAGAGATATAAGGATTCTTCATAATCGATTATACATTTGAGAGAATCAACAATTTATAAATAATATATATTTATTTCTTCCTCGCTATATTTTAATCGTGTTAATCAATATATAAACAATCAAATATTAAAAATTATGATTGCTTTTAAGAATAGGTAATAAATATTCTTCGATTTTTCTGTTTAAAAACAAAGGCGATATTTTAAACATTTCTAGCTATTATATTATTTTTGCACGTTCGTAGATTATTAATATAGTTTTATAAGTCTCCAAAAATTTTTTTAATGGTTTTTATTTTAAACCAAAAGGAAGTTTTTCATAAAGTTTCGTCGAAATCCTGATTAGTCCTTTTCAAAATTACATCTATTTATTTTTTTCTTTATTTCGGAGATTGAAATTATCTATTAATGGAATTTCAAATTTTGTATCAATGGTAACAAGACGAGTCATTATTAATAATATAACTTTTCTTTACATTCTGTTCTCCGAAACTATTGCTAGAACGTCTCAAACAGTTGAAATATCTAGTGAAGGTTTATTATAATTGTGTGATTTCTTCATACATGGTAGATCTTACTTCAATGGAGATAACATTGGTTTAAAAAATTTTAGAATAAGACAATTAAAAAAAAATGATTCTCATTACTTTCCGGACATGTGTCTCTTATAATTTATTACACCAAATATATAGTAATTTATTAATGGAGGAAATTAAAAATTTTGTTTAGTTTTTTAATATATCCTTGTTAACTATTTTTAGTATAGCCAATTCCACTGCTATAAAATATGTACATGCAAAATTATGAGAACATTTACTGATCCTATTGTGCACAATAATCAGAAAAAATTTGTTTGTCTAGCATTAAAAAAATGCATGGATTACAATAGTATATCTTTGTATTTTAGAATCTAAGACTGCAGTACACCTCACTGCTATTCTGTAATTTTCTATCGTTTTCTGTCTCAATAGCGCACAGATGGAATGGAAATTTTTAGTGGTTCAAAATTTTATCTTCTGCGCATGACGCGATAAGTCCATATACCTGTATCATAGATAGTGGGAAGAAGAAAGACTTTTAGGCTTTCAGGTCAGAATTTCAGAATAAGGCTAAAGGTATAGAACGTCTGTAATGAACATAAAATACATACCTGTGCTCTTTGCGATCCAGACGTATTTCGTGTGCTGCGAAAAGCAAAAATTTATTTACGCGAATAGTATATTGCGATTATTTTAAGTTATATTTTTTTTGTTTTGTTTTATTTATAATGACAAAAACGATAACGTGCTTACCAGAAGACACGATTCTCAGCCACCATTCTCAGCTGTAATGATATTACTATTGAGGATATCATTAACTTCAGATGTGTGTGCAAGAAATTCCAATTTGCAGCCAAATATGACAAGTTTTGGGAAAGAAAGTTTTGTCAAAGGTAATCTTTTCGTTTGTAAATTTTTTGTAATTTTGTTCCATTATAATCTGTCGCACAATGTATATCACTTTCTGTAAATAACGTATTTTATAAAAATATAATAGATAAGAAATATTAAAGATATATTATAATAAAACGAAAATCTTAATAATCTATAATCTATACAAAAATAGGTAAAAAAACGAGTTAAAAAGAAATGCAGAAAGTGGTGTGCCAGTGATCTTCAAAATAATTTCATTAATTGTTCAATTTATGTAATTCAAATAAATTTCGTAAGATTTATTTTGTTTTGTAATTAAAAACATGTTTTTGAAAATAATTTTCTTTTTTATGCTTTAGTTTATATTAGCCTATTTTTCTATGTATTTTTATTATATTATTTAGTGATCTTTTCGCTAATCCATACAGCATTGAATGATTGCAGAAATATATTGCATAAATCCAACATTATAATATTGCACGTGAGTTGGGAAATATTCCTGCAAGAATGCGGCAACAGTAAAATGTCCGCCTTTAAAAAAATTACAATGCTATATATTATTACGGTGCAATATATTTAAAATAATATTAAATAATATTTTTTATTTCGATATACTACGCGCTTTCATCATTATGTTAACTTATAGTAATTTAATTTAGTAAAATATATATATTTCTATAATTATTAACTTTAAATATAAGTAAATACTAGACCTGAAAACCTAAATGTTTTTCTTCTTCCCACTATCTATAAAATATAAGTATATGGACTTATCACGTCGTGCAAAGAAGATGAAATTTTGAACCACCAAAAATTTCCATTACATCTGTGCGCTTTTAAGATAGAAAACAATAGAAAATTATAGAATAGCAGTAAGGTGCATTACAGCCTCAAATTCTATAATACAAAGATATATATTAATAAAATCCAGGTAGTTTTATAATGCTAGACAAACAAATTTTTTCTGATTACTGTATACAATAGGATCAGTAAATGTTCTTATAATTTTGCATGTACATATTTTATAGTAGTGGAATTGGCTATACTAAAAATGGTTAACACGAATATATGAAGGAACTAAACAAAATTTTTAATTTTCTCCATTAATAAATTACTATATATTTGGTATAATAAAATTAAACGAGGTATATGTCTGGAAAGTAATGAAAATTATTGTTTTTTTAAATTGTTTTATTGAAAAATTTTTTAAACCAATGTTATCTTCATTAAAGTAAGATCCACCATGTATGATGAAATCACACAATTGTAATAAACGTTCACTCAAAATTACAACTTTTTGAGATGTTCTGGTAATAGTATCAGAGAACAGAATGTGAAAGAAAGTTATATTTTTAATGACTCGTCTTGTTACCATTGATACAGAATGTGAAATTCCATTGATTAATAGACGATTTCGATCACCGGAATGAAGAAAAGAATAAATAGATGTAGTTCCGAAAAGGACTTATTTCAGGATTTCAACAAAACTTTATGAAAAACTTTATTTCGGATTAAAATAAAAACCATTAAAAAATATTTTGGAAAATCTTATAAAACTATATTAATCTACGAACGTGCAAAAATAATATAATATAGTTAGAAATGTTTAAAATATTGCCTTCGTTTTTAAACAGAAAAATCGAAGAATATTTATTACCAATTCTTGAAAGCAATTACAATTTTTAGTGGAAGAAATAAATATATTTTATTGATAAATTGTTGATTCTCGAATGTTCATATAATCGATTATAGAGAATCCTTATATTTTTGCACTGTTTAATTATTGACTTTTCCTTTTTTGAAATTACTCTTTTTTATAGCTTGAGCGCAATACTTTAAAAATTGTAAAAATTTTTTAATATTTTAAACAAAATTGTTCAAGATCGAACGTATTTGCGTCGCGTTATTCGTTAGCTTTAGTTCTCATGTCAAACGGCCGTGAAATTCCTGCGTGTTTACTTGTCGCGGTATCGCGGAAGGACGAGAGAGAGAGAGAGCCTAGCGTGTTCGTATGTCTTCGTTCGCTCTCTTTCTCGTATGATTCGGATGTTTCCTGTCGCGTTCTTTCCTTCCTGTCGCTCTCCGGCTAAGTGCGTGATCATGCTCTACGAGAGTGATCGGAAGGAATGTCAGTTTTTATAATTTAGTTCGTAGTTGCCGATCCTATTCGGGATCATCTACCGTTCAGTTCCTTTTGGGAGGCCGCACGCGACACATCGCATCTCAATAGCCGTGTCGCGAACGCAAGTTTCGCGTCTTTCGCCAGCGGCAGCGACATTACGAATCGCTTGCCCTGCACCAGTGCGGAAACCAAATCAACCGCGATATCATCATCATTCTCACCGATCGTGAATTTCTGAAGGCTCGCTGGCGGAGCACTTCGCGTGCGCTCGCGCGCCACGATCGACCGAACTGGGACATCGCGGGTCCGGGTGTACTGCTCGATCACCCAGTCAAAGAACTCAATCGAAAAGTGCGTGCGATTGTATCGTGCCGAGTGCACCGCCGCCGCGCTTGACTTTATATCGTCGGCCCTGCCCCGCGTTCGCGGCTCAGGGCGCGTCTCTATCTTCGGGACTCTGTGTCGCGCTCCATTAAGAGCCAATATTATTGTGAAGACCGACGGGAAGACTCGCGTCTGAAGTGCGTAACCGCGCTCGCGCTGGCCATCCCGCGCCCCGACAAGATTTCCGTTCTCGCGTTACCGCTCGGTTACCGAGCCGGACATTACGTCGCAACATCATTCGCGCGTCAAGATCTCCGTCAATCGTCGGAGTCACGCCTCAGCGTACCGTCAGTTTCAATTCCCGTCGGCCTCCTCATGTAACTGTCTGTGCAATAAATTCTTCTGTCAGTGCCTGTGATACTGTGTGTCTCGTCATTCTCGCCTCCTCTTCCTATCCGATAGCGATTCATATCGCGCAACGTTCCCGATCGCGTGCCTCTCTCGAGGCTTGTGCCGGTGTTCGCATTCGCATTCTCGCGGTGCGGGATATTCCTCCGCTCACGAACAAAAATATATATTTGTAAGGTAAATAATTTTTAAATTAGGCTTTTTAAAAAGAAACTTTTTTCCTTATAAAACCCTTGAATTTCAAAAAAGTGTTATTGTAGAAAAAGAAAAAAATGCATTCTTACTTTTTATTCATTATGTTTCTGGCATAGTGATATAGCGGAAAAAGGGTTAAGATAATGATTTTATGTTCTGCTTGCTTTGTTATTTTCCACCATGTCGCGCGTAATGATCTATTTTTTTAAACTCAATACAATATTGCTTATTGTAAAACTGAAACATTGATAAATAAATTAGATTTTTGAAAATTAAGATTTGTTAAGAAACTTCTCTTCATATGGTTGTTATATATGGCTCTCACATTCATAAGTGAATAAAATGATATTTAGTTGTGGTTTTATGTAATGCTAATTAAAATATTTATGCAGTTACATTTTCCTCTTCTCAATTTAAGATTTACATATATATTATATTTAATTTTTAATTTTTAATATATAATATATAACAAATGTTAACTGTAGGGTCACCAGACAATAATTAAAAATGACGAAGATTAAATCGACCAATTCTGGCAAAATTGAACTTTATTAATTCACGACGTTTCGACCGTAGATTTCGGTCCTTATCAAGTGCTGTGTTCTTAAGACATTAGTCAAATAAATAAGTTATTCGATGTACAGAAGATAACATGTTTAAATAATTAGAGAAGAGAAACACAGTGTTTCTCTTCTCTAATTATTTAAACATGTTATCTTCTGTACATCGAATAACTTATTTATTTGACTAATGTCTTAAGTATATACTATTAATTTTATATAGAACATGAAATAAATGAAAAAACTAAATTTAAAAAAAAGAACAAAATAAATAAAAACAAAATACAATGTTGTTTTATTTTGTATACAAAGAGAGATTTCGCAAAATTAATTAAATTAACAGGTATAATTTTAGATAAAGACATGTCTATAATATTAATAACATATATTACTTATTCCATGTAACACATTTTATTATTTTCAGTATGAATTACCTCTAATATGTTTGTTTCCTGTTAATATTAAAGTTACTACAGATATTCGAAAACTGTTGACATTGCATAGAAAAATTCAGTGGACATAGTACCAAACTATAAAAGTCGGACATATTAAATGTATCATACGTATCTACATGTCGATAGCATCTGATTATTACATTGGCCCAATTATCTGTAAATTGATCAGTAGATTGATTACATATTATGATAATTTCGACTGCATATTTTACGTCTTTATTTATCTCTTTTGTTATTTAAAGTGGAATATGAAACTGTAAAATTTATCTACTTTAATTGATTTCCTTGTGTCAATAAATGCCTAAATAAATTCTTATAACAAGTTAAATTACAACTAATTAAATTATAAAAAATTATAATTCGTACATAATTTGTTGGAAATTGTGCAGTGAATGTGATAGAGACAGGTTGAAATGAAAAGGGCCGAATATATATTATATGGAACAGAATAGTTTATTGAAATGTGTATCGCTACTCGTGGCTATGGCAAGACTGACTAAGAATATGTTCGCTGATGAGGTATACTCAATTCGCTGACGAAAAAAAAAAAAAAAAAAAAAACCACAAAAACCGAAGCTAACAAAGCGGATGACCCCTGGCAATACACGGTCGGATAGATGCGCGATTTATATGTATATGTATAATATATATACCAAACACATATACTTCAGAATAAATTCGTAACATAATTGTTATCTTAAAAAAAACTCACAAAGGTTTTTATTACTTATATCATATATCAGTATGCGATTTAGTGCATGCCTCACACTTAGATTATATAAATTTCAATACACTCGGATCAATCCAAGAAGGGTTATTATATTTTAAGAAAAGATTATATGTTTCTCTATTAAAAATTTAATTAACCTTTTTATTCTGAACAACATCTGAAAAAATGTATTAAATATGAGCAAATATTAAATATAAACAGAGTTCTAATTACAAATTAAAAAATGAGAGATTGTACCATTTCTTTCGCCTATAAATAAAGCATAATTCATTGATTTTTTGCAAATTTACAAGTATATATATTGACAACTTAAAATTAATAGATATTATAAATGAGTATAATCACCTCTGTAGGACTTATTACAGTGACGAATAGACTTGATTCAAAAATTAAATGCCTGTAACGCGATAGTTTATTGAAAAGACAATTGGGAAATTCCTCGAGCCGTACGACAAAACATCGTGCATTTTCAAAATTATTTGTGACGCTGTGAACAATCCAAATATTATTATCCTTCTATCATTATATATGTATAATTATTATAATAAAATAAACATATATGTGTGCAAATAATAAGAATAAATAAATTATCGAAAAATTAATATAATACCAAGTCCTTAATATATCTATACTTACAATTTTGGTTTCCAAAATATACAGATTTTGTGGTATATACCTATTACATCGCATCGTAGACCAAGTCTTCTCGCCACGCTGTGATATATTGTCAAAAAAATTATTTCTCGCCCATATTTATGTTGTAAGACCTGTGTCAGGTATTACAATACAGAAATTAGTCAGAGTAAGAGATTATTAAGGCATAATCAACATATACATATATATATGGCCAATAATTGTAACATATTATAATATATATTAACTTACATAATCTATACAAAAATATTTGAAATCTTTGTTGAAAAATAGGCATGGTCGAAAGTTCAAACTGCCAAACATATATTCCTCAAGTGCATCCATAATCTGCGTACTTTCTGCTTCGTCCCATTGATTATCGTCGATATTGTTGTTTTTCCAATAGAAAAAAGTTTCACTAGATGTGGAGAATATCGAATGGTCGGGATGTTTTTCTTTAAGGATATTTAGTACCTCTTGTGCGATATTATCTAATGATGCTTTTACACTCGAGTAACATACATCTTTTTGGGGTTGAATATATTGTGCTATTAAAGTAGAAAATTGTTCTAAAAGCTGTTCTTTTTCAGGTTTTTCTACAAATTTATCCAATTCATTTCCTACCGAACACAGCCTCATATAGTGAAACATTTTTATATTGCAATATCTTTCGATTATATCGCGACCATTTACCCTGAAAAATTTATGTATTATTAACTAACCAATAAATACATTAATCTCTGAAAATAATAGCACTATAATATACATATATGTAAATCTTACCGTGAAAGTAGTGCTAACAAGTTTCTAGTCTCATCATCAAAGAACCATGATTTTATAGCATTATTTGTACCAGATTTTACAACTAACATCTGTTTGAAAGATAAATGTACATGTTTTATATTGTCTCTTATTAATTTATCGATTGAGAAATTTTGGTTTGATCTATTTTCATAATAATTGTAAAAAATTATTTGAGGCAAATAATTTTGTAATTGTCTCACACAATTCATGCCTATTTCAACAAAGTTAATGCTTTCTTCCTCTTTCAATAAGTTTTTCTCACAATCAGACGCATTTCTTTCCTTTTCTTTTTTTAGATATTCATATACTCTCTTCGCGATAGGCCATCTGAAATACAAACAAAATATGAATTTTAATAAATTTTTGATAATTACACTAAACAATGTTATTGCGAAAGTAATTTTTCAAATTAATTAATTTTTTTAACATACACAATATTCAAAATATGAGTCAAAATATCACTTCTTTTTGTTATAATGCAAAAAATGTAAAAAATGTATAATATTTCATTTGTAATTAAATTTATATCGAATGGTATAATAATCTGCAAATATTAATACATCATTTATACTTGGCTGAGTTGCTTCGATTTTATATTTATTTTTGAACACCATATTTTTCAATATGTTTTAAAACTTTATTTTCAAAGATATTTTGTATATATGTATGTTCATTTTTAAACATTATTGTGTGTGTGTGTATGCGCGCGCGCGCGCGCGCGTGTGTGTGTGTGTGTAAAGAGTCATTTTATAAAATACTTTTGCTAGAAAAATTTTTACAAATTTGTACGATTTATACAATGTCGAATTGTTTTGTATGTATACTTGGTGTATTTTTCTTTTATGGAATTTTATTGTAATTTTATTTTGTTTTTTTTCTTAAAAATATCAATTCTGTGTGTTTTAATCACGAATATAAATATTATAATATATAATCTCCATTTTCAAATTTTAATTAAATTTATAATAATACACAGTTTAATAAATATTGTTAAACAGAGTTACATTCACAAATTATATCTTTATTAAGTAACTTTAAAAAAATTATTTAATGTTTACATTTCACATATAAGAACGGTACAGTTTGCCAAATTAATTATTGAACAATAGTAAAAATAATTTAATAAAATAAATATAATATATAATATAACAAAATGTTTAAATTTAAGTGATTTAATGAAATAGAAGTAATTTAATAAAATATAAATGAAAAATTTCTAATTTTTCTAATATATCATTTCTTTTTATTGTTTTATTTTATTGTACTGTTTATTATACTATATAATGTTATATATTATATTTATTTTAATATTGTAATAAAAGTGCGTAGAATATTGCGCTAATATGAAGTAAGATGTAGAAAAAAGGATTATTTTCTAAAACCTGTTTTTAATTATTAAACAGAATTATTAAAAATTTTATTAAATTAGTTAAAAAAAAATTAATTAAACAAATAAGAAAATTATTTTGAAAAGTTACTAGTGGCTCGTTAATTTTTGCGTCTTTTTTTTTAATCCGTCTTCTCACTTATCTTTATTAGTCCAGTCAAATTAGATCAAAATATAGCGATTTAAAAAAATAACCGGTAAAAAGCTATAAATTGGTGGAGACCTTTATCTTGGCATACTATTGAACGTACTGAAAGGCCGGACCTCTATCTGCAGGGCTCGATCCGCCATCTTGGAAAAAAGGTGCTTCAATTCAGTTTTTTCCTCATATCTCGGTAATCGTTGATCCTATCGTATTGAAGGTTATAATGAAAAATGAAGCTCATTAAATTCTTTATAAAAAAGGTCCAATACATTTTTTTCATATCTTTAATAGTTTCTATGACGCTGAAACTAGCCGCCGCTAAGTGATAACGGCGCGGCGCGGCGCGGCGAGTCAGACGCATGTATCGCGAGTCACAAATGTTTGAATTCGCAGGTTTAATTTTTTTGCAGTAAAAAAATAAACACATTTTTATAATTATTGATCCACTTAATCGAACAGTGTATGTTAAAATTGGAGCTGACCGAATTTTTTAATGTTTTTGGCAAATAACCGACATAGCGTACGCCAATTTACACGTTCATGTCGGTTATTTGCCAAAAACATTAAGAAATTCGTCCAGCTCCCAATTTTAACATACACCATTCGATTCAGAAGATTGGAAACCATAAGAAACTATATTTTTCATAATTTATTTTTACTGCAAAAACATCGAACAAGGCATGTAAACACCGGGGAACTGGAATGCCGTTTATTCACTTAAAACATTAATAAATTTATCTAGCACCCGATTTTAATATACACTGTTCGATTAAGTGGATCAATAATTATAAAAACGTATGTTTATTTTATTACTGCAAAAAAATTAAACCTGCGAATTCAAACATTTGTGACTCGCGATACACGCGTCTGACTCGCCGCGCCGTTATCACTTAGCGGCGGCTAGTTTCAGCGTCATAGAAACTATTAAAGATATGAAAAAAATATATTCGATCTTTTTTATAAAGAATTTAATGAGCTTCATTTTTCATTATAACCTTCAATACGATAGGATCAACGATTACCGAGATATGAGGAAAAAACTGAATTGAAGCACCTTTTTTCCAAGATGGCGGATCGAGCCCTGCAGATAGAGGTCCGGACTTTCAGTACGTTCAATAGTATGCCAAGATAAAGGTCTCCACCAATTTATAGCTTTTTACCGGTTATTTTTTTCTTTTTTGCTAATTTGACTGGACTATATATAGATTATTAAAGTTTTCCTTTTATTACATTATATTTTTAATATTCCTTTTTATTTTATTTTAATATAATACGTTATTTGCAGAAGTGTTATACATTGTGCAATAAATTAATGAAACAAAATAACAAAAAATTTAAGAACAAAAAGTATTACCTCTTATATGACTTTTTTTTCAAACACATGTCATATACAGGGTGTCCGGTAATAGTCGCATCAACCGTCGTGTGCAGGTAGAGCTAGTTAAACCGAGTAGAAAAGTCCTCTACCATTTTGCGATATTCTCAATAATAAGAGAGATATTAATTAATAAAGATCGGCCAATTCGCGTGACGGCGGCGAGAAGAGACAGCCCAGTTTTATGTCGTTACTAAGCATGCGGCGAAAAGAAACAGTATAATGTTACACGGTTGCTAAGCGCGCGATGAAGCGGGGAGGAGCGCTTTACAAAAGACAGTAACTCCATACGAGTAGCGCTAACTCTGGACCCCCGAGTGGGCTGTCTCTTCTCGCCGCACGCTTATCATCGCGCGAATTGGCTGATTTTCTTTAATTTATTTCTCTCTTATTATTGAGAATATCGCAAAATGGTAGAGGACTTTTCTACTCGGTTTAACTAGCTCTACCTGCACACGACGGTTGATGCGACTATTACCGGACACCCTGTATAACAGCATATCGAAATTGCTTGCACACGCATCTGAAGTTAATGACATCTTCAATAGTGATATCTTTATAGCTGAGAATGGTGATTATCATCTCCTCTGGTAAGCACGTTATCGTTGTTGCCATTATAAATAGTACAAAACAGAATAACGTAGTATAAAAAAAAATGATTGCAATGTACTATTTGCATAACTAATTCTTAGCTTCTCGAAGCACACAAAATCTACTGATGTACTGTTCGCACATGTCTGCCGTTTCCAGAGAACACATGTTTTATATACACTAGAAACTATTACACTAGAAACGTTTTCCACACTCTGTCCACTCTTTTTGTAAAATCTTTACCTGAAATTCTAAAGCTGACTTTTCATGGGCAGTGAAATGCAGCAGCAGCGAGCAGCAATTTAAATATTTTCTAGATACAATTTGGTGATTTCTTTGATTTAGCGCAAAAATCACCACATTATAACTAAAATTACTAAATTGCTACTCGCTATTGCTGCATTTCACTGCCCATGAAAAGTCAGCTTTAAGATTTCGCCTTTCTTCCCATAAGATCCTATAAGAACTTGTCGTGTCATGCGCAGAATACGAAATTCAGAACCAGCAAAAGTTTCCATTCTACCTGTGCGCTTTTGAGACAGAAAATGATAAAAGATTAGTATTTGATTGTTTATATTGAGTAATATGATTGAATAAAGCAAGAAAGCAATAAATATATTTTATTGATGTTTTGTTAATTCTCGAATGTATAATCTAATATGGAAAATCCTCATATTTTTGCATTGTTTAATTATTCACTATTCTCTTCTCGACTTTGTTTATTTTTATAGCTTGCACGCAATACTTTAAAAATTGTAAGAAATTTTAATTATTTCAAACAAAGTATATATTTAGTAAATGTTCTCAAAAACATGTTTTTCTTAAAGAAACTTTTTCTTTTTCAGTAACAAAATGAAATTTTTTAAAGCTTGAAGAATGTCTCAAGTAATGCATTTTCTATATGTATGAGACCCTCGAGTTTCAAAGTGTTATTGTATAAAAGAATTAATGCATTCTTACCTTTCATTCATTATGTTTCTGGCATAATGGTATAGCGGAAATAAAAAAGATAACGATTTTATGTTCTGAATGCTTTGTTTAATTTCTACAATGACGCGCGTAATGATCGATTAATTTTTTTAAACTAAATACAATATTGCTTATTTTAAAAATGAAACATTAATGAATAAATTAAACTTATGAAAATTAAGGTTTAATAAGAGACTTGTCTTCGTTATGGCTGTTATATATGGCTTTCATCATTCATATTAGGTAAGCAAGATGAAATTTAGTGGCTTGATGTAATGCTAATTTTTATATTTATTACAGTTACATATTGCAGTTACATTTTCCTTTTTTAAATTTTATATTTACATATATGATATATTATATATTATATATACTTTATAATATATAATATTTAGTTTTATAATATGATATTTGAAATAAGTTTTATAACATATTATATAAAAAAAAAAAAATTATGAACATTTCTAAATATTGCACCATGTATACTATTAATTTTATATACAGAACTAAAATAAATAAAAAAACTAAATTTGAATATACATAAAAATAAATATAAACAAAATATAATGTTTTATTTTGTAAACAAAAGAAATTTCGTAGAATTAACAAATATAATTTTAGATAAAGATATACCGGGTGTCCCATTTTAAAGATCCCACTCAAATATCTCAGAAACACTGCGTTAAATCAAAAAATGTTTCCTACAAAAGTTGTAGGGTTTCGAGGGGGACATAACATAGTAATATTCATATGACCTTGGGCGGCGTCTCCAAGGTCAAGTGAAGGTGAGAATAAATTTTTTAAATGGAAACCCATATTTTTTATTATAACATCTTTTTCTACTAATTAATTTGAACAACTTTTATCTGAAGCATTTTTTTATTTTCTTCAAAATTCACCGTCTCACCTTCAAATTCTCACCTTCACTTGACCTTGGAGATGCCACCCAAGGTCAAATGAATATTACTATATTATGTCCCCCTTGAAATCCTACAACTTTTGTAGGAAACATTTTACGATTTAACGCAGTGTTTCTGACAATGAGATATTTGAGTGGGTCCTTTAAAATGGGACACCTGGTATTTATAATATACATATCTTATTCCAAGTAATACATTTTATTATTATTTTTAGTAAGAATTATCTATATGTCTGTTTCTTGTTATCATATTAAAGTTACAACAGATATTCGAAAACAGTTGACATTGCTTACAAATATAGTATGTATAGCAGGCATAGTATGTAACTATAAGAGTCGAACATATTGACTGTATCATTCGTAACTACATGTGTCGATAACATCTGATTATTATGTTGGACAACTATCTGTAAATTGATCAGTAGATTGATTATATATTATGATAATTTTGACTGCATATTTTACGTCTATATTTATCTGCTCTGCTATTTAAAGTAGAATATGAACCAGAAACTGTAAAATCTATTTACTTTAATTGATTTTTTGTCAAAAATGCCAAAATAAACTCTTATAACAAGTTAAATTACAGTTAATTAATTTATAGAAAATTATAATTCGTACATAATTTGCTGAGTATTGTGCAGTGAATGTAATAGAGAAAGTTTGAAAAAAAAACCGAATATATATTATATGGAATAGAGTATAGTTTATTGAAATGTGTATCGCTGCTTGTGGCTATGGCAAGACTGACTAAGAATATATCCGCATGTCGCTGACGTACTTTGACGAGGTATACTCGATTTGCTGTCGAAAATAAAAAGAATAATAACACAAGAGTCGGAGCTAACATAGCGGGTGATCCTCGATAATATACACGTTCGAAAAGATGTGCCATTTATTTAATATTATATATAACACCAAAACATATACATATACTTTTTTTCAGAGTAAATTCGTAACATAATTGTTATCTTAAAAAAACTTCTTAAAGGTTTTTTGTTACTTATATCATATATTAATATGCGATGTAGTCCATGCCTCTTTGATTAAATATTCCAATAAGTTTAAATATTTAAAAATGGTTATTTTATTTTTCCTCATCAAACGTTTAATTATCATTTTTATTTGGTGCAACATCTAAAAAAATTAATTAAATATGAGCAAAGATTAAATGTAAACAGAGCTCTAATTACAAATTAAAAAATGAGAGATTGTACAATTTTTTTCGCCTATAAATAAAGCATAATTCATTGATTCCTTACGAAGAACAATGCTGAAAAAGGGCCAAAATTTGCCTGTAAGGAAAATGTATAAAATCGGTATAGGTATCTATATGTTTTTGGACCTGCTGAGCTCGAAAATGAAGCTCAAAATTGTCCAAACACCGGGGAAAATAGTGAAAATGCAATATTTCTATACAGAAAAGCCGCGTTTTACAACAAATGTTTTTAATGAATAAGTGGCAATTGTGAACAGAAATAGTCTTTTTTTTTGTTGATATTGGAAAATCGTATGCAGAATGTGTTATCTGAACGTAATCAGTCCTCTCTAATTTCGAAATATTAATAAACCAGGAATACATGAAGACGATGTCTTTCAATCTAATCTACAATTAGATGAATCGGAAGATGAAGATTTATAAACATTTGAGTTACTTTTTTATTTTTTCTCTTATGTTCAGTTTTTTATGTATCTTATTTCATTTTCTTTTGCTATTGTTCATAAATGTTAATCATTTTGTACTAAACAAAATCTCTTTTACCTTTTTTATATATTATAAATAAATAAATAAAAAATAACAATATATGAGATTAGAAATAAAAAATAAAAAAGAGCCATTATTATATATTGTATTAGAGGACTGAAAACGTTCAGATAACACATTCTGCATACGATTTTCCAATATCAACAAGAAAAAAGACTATTTTTGTTCACAATTGCCACTTATTCATTAAAACATTTGCTGTAAAACGCGGCTTTTCTGTAGAAAAATTGCATTTTTACTATTTTCTCCAGTGTTTGGACAATTTTAAGCTTTATTTTCGAGTTCAGCAGGTCCAAAAACATAAAGATATACGGATTTCATACATTTCCCTTACAGGCAAATTTTGGCCCCTTTTCAACGTTGTTCTTTACAAGTATATTGACAACTTAAAATTAATAGACATTATAAATGAGTAATTGCCAACCTCTGTAGGACTCATTGCAGTGAAGTTTCGATTTAATTCAGTAATTACATGCAAGAACTGCGAATCATTGTTGACAAGAAATTTCCCGGGATTAGGAAATTCCCCGAGTGGTATGAAAAAATATTGTGCATTCTCAGAATTATTTGTGACGCTGTGAACAATTAAAATATTATCCTTTTATAATAATAAAATTCTTATAGAAAAAACATATATGTGTGCGTTAAAAAAAAATTAAGGAATTACCGAAAAATTAAGATAATACCGAGTCTAATACATCTATACTTACAATTTTGGTTTCCAAAATATACAGATTTCTATGTCTACTTTTAGTACATCGCATCGTAGACCAAGTCTTCTAGCCACACTGTGATATATGATTATTAAAATGATACTACTTCCACACTTATTGTGTAAAACCTATGCCAGGTATTACAATACAGTAGAAATTAATCAAAGTGAGAGATTATTAAGACATAATCAAGATACACATATATACGGTCAATAATTATAATATATTATAATATACATATTAACTTACATAATCTATACAAAAATTTTTGATATCATTGTCTAAACATAGGCATGCTCGAAAGTTCAAACTGCCAAACATATATTCCTCAAGTGCATCCATAATTTGCGTACTTTCTGCTTCGTCCCAATGATTATCGTCGATATTGTTGTTTTTCCAATAGGAAAAAGTTTTAGCCGACGTTGAGAATATCGAATGATTAGGATGCTTTTCTTTGAGGATACTTTGTACCTCTTGTGCGATACTATCTAATGATGCTTTTATACCCGAGTAACATACATCTTTTTGAGGTTGAATAATTTGGGCCAATAAAATACAAGGTTGTTCTAAAAGCTGTTCTTTTTCAGGTTTTTTTACAAATTTATCCAACTCATTTCCTACCAAATTTAGCCTCGTATAGTGAAACATTTTTATATTGCAATATCTTTCGAGCGCGATTATATCGCGACTATTTACCCTGAAAAATTTATGTATTAACCAATAAATACATTAATCTGTGAAAATAATAGCATTGTAATATATATGTAAATCCTACCGTGAAAGTTGTGCTGAAAAGTTTTTAATCTCATCATAAAAGAACAAACTATTCATATGATTTGTATCAAGTCTTTCAAACAATTTCTTATTCAAAATTGCATTTAATTCATTTTCACGGAATCTTATGAATTCTACTATTAAGATATTGTTTCGATTTGATCTAGTTTCATAATAATTGTAAGAAATTATTAGAGACAAGAAATTTCGTAATTGTCTCGCACGATTTTTGCCTATTTCGATAAAGTTCATGCTTTCTTTCTCTTTTAATACGTTTTCTTCAAACGCATTTCTTTCCTTCTTTAGCTTAAGATATTCATATTTTTTCTTGGCATTAGGCCATCTGAAATACGAACAAAATATATATTTCAATAAATTTTTGATAATTACACTGAACAATGTTATTGCGCAAGTAATTTTTCAAATTAATAAATTTTTTAACATACACAATATTCAAAATATGAGTCAAAATATCATTTCTTTTTGTTTTAATGCTAAAAATGTAAAATGTATATTATTCAAATTTAATTTAATTGTAACTAAATTCATATCAGATGGTATAATAATCTGCAAAAATTAATACACCATTTATACTTGGCTGAGTAGCTTCGGTTTTATATTTATTTTTGAACAGCGTATTTCTAAATATGTTTTAAAACTTTATTTTCAAAGATATTTTGTATATGTATGTTTATTCTTAAACATTATTTTGTATGTGTGTGTGTGTGTGTGTGTGTGTAAAGAATCTTTTTAAAAAATACTTTTGCTGGAAAAATTTTTACAAAAGCATATTTGCATACAATGTCGAAATGTTTTGTATGTATACTTGGTGTGTTTTACTTTCATAAAGATTTTATTTCGTTTTTTTGTAAAAAATATTAATTCTGTGTGTTTTAATCACAAATATATACTTATAAAATATACTATCTTTATTTTTTAATTCTAGTTAAATTTATAAGAATACACAATTAAATAAATATAGTTAAACGAAGTTACATTGAGTTTACATCTTTATTATGCAACTCTAAAAAAATTATTTAATGTTTATATTTCACATATAAGAACAGTACAGTTTGCCAAATTAATTATTGAGCAATAGAAAAAATAATTTAGTAATATAAAAATAATATATATATATATAATGAAACAAGATATTTAAATGTAGATGATTTAATAAAATTGAAGTATTTTGATAAAATATATATATACGACCTATATTTTTCTCGCCTATTTTTCCGTTGTAAGTTCGAGATTAATTGATAATTAATCAATGGAACTCAGTAATCTCAAACCAAGAGATACTGTTCCGAAAAATTAAAAATTAATTTTCGCGCTTGGCTCTATTGGTCGACTTCTAAAACATCATATTTATTTATTTATTATTTATTAATATTGAGAGCCGATTAAAAAATATTTCTTAAGTTTTATATATATATATACAAAATTTTTAATTTTTCTAATATATTATTTCATCTTATTGTTTCATTTTATTGTACTGTTTATTATACTATATTATGTTATATATATTTATTTTAATATTGTAATAAAAGTGCATAGAACGTTGTGCTAATGTGAAATAAAACGCAAAAAGGAGGTTTATTTTCTAAAACATGTTTCTAATTACTAAACAGAATTTTAATAAATTTTATTGAATTAGTTAAGAAGAATAAATTGAACAGTGAAGGGAGTATTTTAAAAGATTACTGGTGGCACGCTACTTTATGCGTTTTTTTAAAATCCGTTTTCTTACTTATCTTTATATAGATTCTTACAGTTTTCCTTTTATTACATTATTATTTTAATATTTCTGTATATTTTATTTTTATATAATACGTTATTTGCAGAAGTGTTATATACATTGTGCAACAAAATGAAACAGAATAACAAAAAATTTAAGAACAAAAGGAATTACCTCTGATATAACTTTCTTTCCAAGAACATGTCATATTTGGCAGCATATCGAAATTGCTTGCACACGCACCTGAAGTTAATGACATCTTCAACAGTGATATCATTATAGCTGAGAATGGTGATTATCATCTCCTCTGGTAAGCACGTTATCGTTGTTGCCATTATAAAAAGAACAAAACACAAGAAAGTAAAATAAATGAAAATGGTTGCAATGTACTATTCGCGTAATTAATTTTTAGCTTTTCGAGGCACACAAAATCTACTGATGTACTGTTCGCACATGTCTGCCGTTTCCAGAGAGCACATGTTTTATATACACTAGAAACGTTTTCCACACTCTGTCCACTCTTTTTGTAAAACTCTTTACCTGAAATTCTAAAGCTGACTTTTCATGGGCAGTGAAATGCAGCAGCAGCGAGCAGCAATTTAAATATTTTCTAGATACAATTTGGTGATTTCTTTGAGTTAGCGCAAAAATCACCACATTATAACTAAAATAACTAAATTGCTGCTCGCTGTTGCTGCATTTCACTGCCCATGAAAAGTCAGCTTTAAGATTTCGCCTTTCTTCCCATAAGATCCTATAAGAACTTGTCGTGTCATGTGCAGAATGCGAAATTCAGAACCAGTAAAAGGTTCCATTCTACCTGTGCGCTTTTGAGACAGAAAACGATAAAGGATTAGTTTTTAATTGTTTATATTGAGTAATATGATTGAATATAGCAAAAAAGTAATAAATATATTTTATTAATGTTTTGTTGATTCTAGAATGTATAATCTATTATGGAGAATCTTTATATTTTTGCATTGTTTAATCATTGACTATTCTTTTCTTGACATTGTGAAATTGTTATAGCTTTCGCGCAATATTTTAAAAATTGTAAAAAGTTTTATATATTTTAAACATAGTACATATTTGTAACGTAAATATTTTCAAAAACATGTGTTTCTTAAAGAAACTTTTTCTTTTTCAGTAGCAAAATGAAATGTTTTTGAAGCTTGAAAGATGTCTCAAGTAATGCATTTTCTATGTATAAGAGCCTCGAGTTTCAAAAAAGTGTTATTGTATAAAACTATTAATGTATTCTTACCTTTCATTCATTATGTTCCTGGCATAATGGTATAGCGGAAAGAAGAAAGATAATGCGATTTTATATTCTGAATGCTTTGTTTAATTTCTACAATGACGCGCGTACTGATCAATTTATATTTTTAAACTAAATACAATATTGCTCATTGTAAAAATGAAACATTAATAAATAAATTAAACTTATGAAAATTAAGGTTTGATAAGAGACTTGTAGGCGTTATGGTTGTTATATATGGCTTTCAACATTCATATTAGGTAAGTAATATGAAATTTAGTGGCTTGATGTAATGCTAATTTTTATATTTATTACAGTTACATATTGCAGTTATATTTTTTTCTTTATTATTTAATATTTACATGATATATTTATTTTATAATATTTAGTTTTATATTTGAAATAAGTTTTATAATATACAATACATATAGAAAAAGTTATAAATATTTCTGAATATTGCACTACGTATACTATTAATATTTTATATATAGAACTAAAATAAATAAAAAACTAAATTTAAAAAAAGGAATCAAAATAAATAAAAACAAAATAAAATGTTGTTTTATTTTGTATACAAAGAGAGATTTCATAGAATTAACAGATATAATTTTAGATAAAAATATGTCTATAATATTTATAACTTATTCCAAGTAACACATTTTAATATTTTCAGTAAAAGAGAGAGAGAGAGAGAGAGAGAGAGAGAGAGAGAGAGAGAGAGAGAGAGAGAGAGAGAGAATGATCTAATATGTCTGTTTCTTGTTAATATATTAAAGTTACAAAAGATATTCGAAAACAATTGACATTGTATACAAACATGCGAGCATAGTATCTATAACTATAAGAGTCGAACATATCGAATTTATCATACGTATCTACATGTGTCGATAACATCTGATTATTATGTTGGACAATTATCTGTAAATTGATCAGAAGATTGGTTATACATATATTATGATAATTTCGACTGCATATTTTACGTCTATATTTATCTGCTCTGTTATTTAAAGTGGAATATGAATCAGAAACTGTAAAATCTATTTACTTTAATTGATTTTATAAAAAAAATATAAATTTACAAATATTAGAATTTTTTACAATTTTTAAAATATTGCGTTCAAGCTATAAAAATAAGCAATTTCGAAAAAGGAAAAGTCAATGATTAAACAGTGCAAAAATATAAGGATTCTCAATAATCGATCATACATTCGAGAATCAGCAATACATCAATAAAATATATTAAATAGATAATAAATATTCTTCGATTTTTCTGTTTAAAAACAAAGTTGATATTCTAAACATTTCTAACTATTGTATTATTTTCGTAAGTTCGTAGATTAATATATATATAATATATAGTTTTATAAGAGTCTCCAACATTTCTTTTAATGGTTTTTATTTTAAACCGAAAGAAAGTTTTTCACAAAGTTTTGTCGAAATTCTGAGATATGTCCTTTTCGGAATTACATCTATTTATTCTTTTCTTCATTTCAGAGATTGAAATCGTCTATTAATCATTGGAATTTAACATTTTATATCAATGGTAACGAGACGAGTCATTAAATATATAACTTTCTTTCACATTCTGTTTTCCGATACTATTACTATTAGAACGTCCCAAAAAGTTGTAATATCTAGTGAAAATTTATATTATAATTGTGTGATTTCGTCATACGTAGTGGATCTTACTTCATTGAAGATAACATTAGTTTAAAAAATTTTTCAATAAAACAATTTTTAAAAAATGATTCTCATTATTTTTCGGACATATTTCATATAATTTATATTATACCGAATATATAGTAATTTATTAATGGAGAAAATTAAAAATTTTGTTTAGTGCTTTAATATATTCTTGTTAATCATTTTTAGTATAGACAACTCCACTGCTATAAAATATGTAAATGCAAAATTATAATTTACTGATCCTACTGCGCACGATAATTTTAAAAAATTCGTTATTCTAGCATTAAAAAAATGCCTAGAATCTAAGATTATAGTGCACCTTACTGCTATTCTGTAATCCTCTATTGTTTTCTGTCTCATAAGCGCACAGATGGAATCGAAATTATTGGTGGTTCAAAATTTTATTTGTTTTCTTCGTAAATATTTATTTGTCTTCTGCGCATGACGCGATAAATCAATAAACCTGTCTTGAGGCCTGTGTCCACGATCCCAGAAATTGGTTCGAGTTCTCGATTCAAATTCTCGAATAGAAATAATTGTACTTTGATGACTCTAGATGGCTTATAGTCGAATATGTAAAAAAATAAAGGAAAAATTATTAAAAGTTATAAAAATTATATTTCTCTTGTCCAACGTCACGTTCACCTACATTGATTTGCTATTTATAAAGTAATAATGTTGACAACAAGAAATTAAATTTATATAAACCTAGCAACTAGTATGGAAAAATGGGACGCGACGCATTTTTTCATCCGAGCTTTCTATTCGAGTTTTGCATCCAAGTTCGGTATGTCTACGATCCGAGTTTTAGTAACTTTTTCTCGGTCCGACAACTCGGAATTTTCGGATCGTGGATACAGGCCTTAAAAGCCTTTATACATAGTAGGAAAAAAGAAAGACCTTTAGGTTTTCAGGTCAGCATTTCAGAAGGCCAAAGGTATAGAACGTCTGTAGTGTACATAATAAAAAACATACTTGTGTTCTTTGCGATCGCCAGACACATTTCGTGTGCTTCGAAAAGCAAAGATTAAATTATGCGTATATAGTTTATTGCAATTATTTTATGTTATATTTTTTTCTTGTTTCGTTTTATTCATAATGGCAAAAACGATAACGTGCTTACCAGAGGAGACGATAGCCACCATTCTCAGCTATAATGATATCACTATTGAGGATATCATTAACTTCAGGTGTGTGTGCGAGCAATTTCGATATGCTGCCAAATATGACATGTTCTTGGAAAGAAAATTATATCAGAGGTAATTCTTTTGTTCGTAAATTTTTTGTTATTCTGTTTCATTAATCTGTCGTATATCACTGCACATAACGTATTTTATAAAAATAAAATAAATAAGAAATATTAAAAATATATAAATAAAACGAAAGCTTTTTTTTAACTAATTCATCAATTATAGTAATATTTATTCTGTTTATAGTAATTAAAAACATGGCAAACTGTACTGTTCTTATATGTGAAATGTAAACATTAGATAATTTTTTAAGAGTTATTTAATAAAGATATAACCCAAATGTAACGCTGTTTAACTATATTTATTTTATTTTGTATGCTTATAAATTTAATTAGATTCAGAAAATAAAGATTATATATTTTATATGTATAATCGTATATAACAATATAAAATTATATTGAAATATATAAAATACTATATAGGTTATGTATATAATTATAATTATAATTATAATTTAATATGACTTATTATATAATTATATATAATTTTATATTAATGTGGGCAGACTCCTAGCCAACAATTTATATAAAATTATATATAATTATGCATAACTTATATAGAATTTTATATATTTTAATATAATTTAAAATTGTGTGTGTTATATGTGATTATAAAAAATTTTTACCGGGATCTTCACAAAAGAAAAACACGCCAAGTATACACACAAAACAATTCGACATTGTATACAAATATGCTTTTGTAAAAATTATTCTAGCAAAAGTATTTTTTTAAATAACCCTTCACCCACACACACACACCCACACACACACACACACACACTCACAATAATGTTTAAAAATAAACATACACATACAAAATATCTTTAACAATAATAGTTTTGAAACATATTTAGAAATATGCTGCTCAAAAATAAATATAAAACCGAAGCTATTCAGCCAAATATAAATGGTGTTTAATTTTTGCAGATTATTATACCGTCTGATATAAATTTAATTTCAAATTAAAAGTGAATATTATACATTTTACATTTTTTGCATTAAAACAAAAAGAAGTGATATTTTGACTCATGTATTGAATATTGCGTATGTTAAAAAATTTATTAATTTGAAAAATTACTTGTACAATCACATTGTTTAGTGTAATTATCAAAAATTTATTTAAATATAGATATATTTTTTTCGTATTTCAGATGGCCTAATGGGAAGAAAGAATATGAAAATTTAAAGAAAGAAAAGGAAAAATATGCATCTAAAAAAAACGTATTGGAAGAGGAAGAAAGCATAACCTTTATTGAAACAGGCATAAATTATACGAGAGAATTACGAAATTATTTGTCTCAAATAATTTTTTACAGTTATTATGAAAATAGATCAAACCAAAATTATGACAAAATCTCAATCGATGAATTAATAAAATTCCATATTTATGATGGATCTCTTAATAAGGATTTTCGTGTGATATCTGATGCAGATCATATGAACTATTTTTTCTGTGTTGATGAGATTAAAAACTTGTTTACACAGTCTCCACGGTAGGATTCACATATATATTACAGTGCTATTATTTTTACAAATTAATGAGTTTATTGGTTAGTTAATACATAAATTTTTCAGGAGAATTGATCGCAATCTAATCGAAAGATATTGTAATATAAAAATATTTCACTATACGAAGATGTCTTCGGTAGGAACTGAGTTGGATAGATTTGTAAAAAAACCTAAAAAAAGACAGCTTTTAGAACACGTTTGTACTTTTATGGCACAATATATTCAATTTCGAAAAGATGTATGTTACTCGAGTGTAAAAGCATCATTAGATAGTATCGGACAAAAGATACTAAGTAAGTATCCTCAAAAAAAAGCATCCAAACCATTCGATATTCTCCATGTCTTATGAAACTTTTTCCTATTGGAAAAACAACAATATCGACGATGATCATTGGAATGAAGTAGAAAGTACGCAGATTATGGATACACTCCAGGAATATATGTTTGGCAATTTGAACTTTCGACCATGCGATGATGACACAGATTTCAAACATTTGTGTATAGATTATGTAAGCTGTTATAATATATATAATAATTATTGGCTATATTGTACATGTGTATGTTGGTTATGCTTAATAATCTCTCACTGTGATTATTAATTTCTGTATTGTAATACCTGGAATATAGGTTTTACAAAGTAAATGTGGACAAGATATCATTTTATTGGCAATATATCACTGTGTGGCTAGGAGACTTGGTCTACGATGCGATGTAATAGAGTTAAACTACTATTTAATCTGTATATTTTGGAAACCAAAATTGTAGGTATAGATTATTAGACTCGGCATTATCTTAATTTCACGGTAATTTTTTTATTCATATTATAAGCACACATATAATATGTTTCTTTTTATTATAAAAGTTGTATTATAATATAGATAATAATATATTTTTTTTATTGTTCACAGCTTCACGAATAATTTTAAAAACGCACGATGTTTTTACTTATTAGAACAAAGAGAGATATTCTCGAATAAGCTTGTCAACGATCTAGGGATTAACAGGTCTTTATTTGATAAATCAAGTCCATTAGCCGCTGAAATGAGTACTAAAAAGGTTGGCAATTACTCATTTATAATATCTATTAATTTTAAGTTATCAATATACTTGTAAATTTACAAAGAATCAATGAATTATGCTTTATGTATAAGCAAAAGGAATTGTACAATTTCTCATTCTTTAATTTGTAATTAGAGCTCTGTTTACATACAATTTTTGCTCATATTTAATCCATTTTCAGATGTTGCCCGGGATAAAAAGGTTAATTAGATTTATGATAAAGAAACATATAGCAATTTTTTCGGGATTAGTCCAAGTGAATTGGAATTTGAATTTATAATCCAAGTGTAAGGCATGGTGAGCATATGTTTTAATGTTATATATAATATATATGAATTGCGAATCTTTTTGACCGTGTATTGCCGGGTGACCCGCTATATGTTAGCTTCGATTTTCGTGTTATTATTTTTTCTTTTTCGACAGGGAATCAAGTATACTTCGTCAGCGACGTGCAAACATATTCTCAGTCTTGCCACAGCCATGAGCAGCGATACAAATTTCAATAAACTATTCTGTTCCATATAATATATTATTCGGCCCTTTTCTTTTCAACCTTTCTCTATCACTGCACAGTTCCCAAATTTTTTATAATTTAACTAGCTGTAATTTAACTTGTTATAAGATTTTATTTATTGACAGTAAATCAATTAAAGTAAATAGATTTTACAGGTTCTGGTTCATATTCCACTTTAAATAACAAAGCAGATAAATATAGACGTAAAATATGCAGTCGAAATTATCATAATATATTATTAATCTACTGATCAATTTACAGATAGTTGTCCAACATAATAATCAGATGTTATCGACATGTAGATACATATGATACATTCAATATGTTCGACTTTTATAGTTATAGATATACTATCCCCGCATTTTTCTAAGCATTGTTAACTGTTTACGAATATCTATTTTAACTTTAATATATTAACAAGTAACAGACATATTAGATAATTCTTACTGAAAATAATAAAATGTGTTACTTGAAATAAGATATGAATATTATAAACATATCTTTATCTAAAATTATATTTCTTAATTCTACGAAATTTCTTTTGTTTGCAAAATAAAACATTTTATTTTGTTTATATTTATTTTTATTCCTATATTCAAATTTAGTTTTTTTATTTATTTCAGTTCTGTATATAAAATTAATAATATACATAGTGCAATATTTAGAAATGTTCATAATTTTTTATATATATATTTTTTTTATTATAAAACTTATTTCAAATATCATATTATAAAACTTAATATTATATATTATTAAGTATATATAATATAAAATATATCATGTAAATATAACTAAAAAAAGGAAAATGTAATTGCAATATGTAACTGTAATAAATATAAAAATTAGCATTACATCAAGCCACTAAATTTCATCTTACTTAATATGAATGGTGAAGGCCATATATGTATAGCGAATCTATAACGAAGACAAGTCTCTTATCAAACCTTAATTTTCATAAGTGATTTATTAATGTTTTATTTTTACAATGAGCAATATTGTAATTAGTTTAAGAAAGTGGATTATTATGCGCGTCATTGTAGAAATTAAATAAAGCGTTCAAAATATAAAATCGTTATCTTAATCCTCTTTTCGCTATACTATACCATTATGCCAGGAACATAATGACTAAAAGGTAGAAATGCGCATTTATTTTTTTATATAATAACACTTCTTTGAAACTCGAGGGTCTTATACATAGAAAATGCATTACTGGACACATCCTTCAAGCTTCAAAGAAATTTCATTTTGCTACTAAAAAAAAAAGTTTTTTTAAGAAAAATCTACTTTTGAAAACATTTACCTTACATATACAGGGTGTCCCATAATTCGCGAACCACCCGTCAGTTGCAGGTAGAGTAGGTTAAACTGAGTAAAAAAGTCCTCTACCATTTTGCGATTTTCTCAATAATTAATGAGAAATAAATTAAAGAAAATCAGCCAATTCGAGCGATGATAAGCGTGCAGCGAGAAGAGACAGCCCACTCGAGGGTCCAGAGTTAGCGCTACTCATATGTAGTTACTGTCTTTTGTAAAGCGCTCCTCCCCGCTTCATCGCGCGCCTAGCAACCGTGTAACATTATACTGTTTCTTTTCGCCGCATGCTTAGTAACGATATGAAACTGGGCTGTCTTTTCTCGTCGTCGTCACGCGAATTGGCTGATCTTCTTTAATTTATTTCTCATTAATTATTGCGAAAATCGCAAAATGGTAGAGGACTTTTCTATTCAGTTCAACATGCTCTACCTGCAACTGACGGGTGGTTCGCGAATTGTGGGACACCCTGTATATATTTTGTTTGAAATATTTAAAATTTCTTACAATTTTGAATGTATTGCGTGCAAGCTACATAAATAAACAATGTCGAAAAAAGAATAGTCAATGATTAAACAATGTAAAAATATAAAGATTCTCCATAAATTCGAGAATCAACAAAACATCAACAGAAAATATTTATTACTTTCTTGCTATATTCAATCATATTAATCAATATAAACAATCAAATACTAATCCTTTATCGTTTTCTGTTTCGAATAAAGCGCACAGGTAGAATAGAAACTTTTACTGGTTTTTACATTCGTATTCTGCGCATGACACGACAAGTTCTTATAGGGTCTTATGGGAAGAAACGCGAAATCTTAAAGCTGACTTTTCATGGGCAGTGAAATGCAGCAACAGCGAGCAGCAATTTAGTAATTTTAGTTATAATGTGGTGATTTTTGCGTTAAATCAAAGAAATCACCAAATTGTATCTAGAAAATATTTAAATTGCTGCTCGCTGCTGCTGCATGTCAGCTTTAGAATTTCAGGTAAAGAGTTTTACAAAAAGAGTGGACAGAGTGTGGAAAACGTTTCTAGTGTATATAAAACACGTGTTCTCTGGAAACGGCAGACATGTGCGAACAGTACATCAGTAGATTTTGTGTGCTTCGAGAAGCTAAGAATTAATAAAGCGAATAGTACATTGCAACCATTTTTATTTATATTACTTTCTTGTATTTTGTTCTTTTTATAATGGCAACAACGATAATGTGCTTACCAGAGGAGTTGATAATCATCATTCTCAGCTATAATGATATCACTTTTGAAGATGTCATTAACTTCAGATGCGTGTCCAAGCAATTTCGATATGCTGCCAAATATGACATGTTTTTAAAAAGAAAGTTATATCAGAGGTAATTCTTTTTGTTCTTAAATTTTTTGTTATTTGGTTTCACTAAATTGTCGCACAATGTATATTACTTCTGCAAATGATGTATTTTATAAAAATAAAATAAATATTAAAAATATAATGTAATAAAACAAAAACTTTAATAATTCTATATAAAAATAAGTAAGATTACGGATTTAAAAAAAAACGCAAAAATTAGCGTGCCACCAGTAATCTTGCAAAATAATTCATTAAATTGTTCAATTTATTCTTATTAACTAATTCGTAATTAAATTTAATAATATTTATTCTGTTTAATAATTAAAAACATGTTTTAGAAAATATTCCTTTTTTTCTACGTTTTAGTTCATATTAGCCCAATGTTCTATGCATTTTTATTACAACATTAAATTAATAATAATATAAAATATATATACACATAAATGTTTGAAAATAAAATTTTTAAAATATATTTAGAAATGGACAGCTCAAAAATATGAAACCAAAGCTACTCAGCCAAGTATAAGTTGTGTATTAATTTTTGCAGATTACGATATGGTCTGATATAAATTTAATTACACACAAATTAAAATTGAATATTATATATTTTACATTTTCTGCACTGAAACAAAAAGAAGTGATATCTTGCCTCATATTTTAAATATTATATGTTAAAAATATATTTATTTTAAAAATTCCTTGTGCAATCACATTGTTTAGTGTAAATTATCAAAAATTTATTGAAATATATTCTATGTTCGTATTTCAGATGCGAAAATAGTGCATGACAATATTATAGAAAGAAAGAAAAGACAGACGTCTGCAGAAAATGTATTGAAAGAGGAAAATAATATAAACTTTTTTAAAATAGGCAAGAATTGTGCGAGAGAATTACAAATTTATTTGTCTCAAATAATTTTTGCCGATTACTATGCAAATAGAGCAAACCAAAATTATTTCAACATGTCAATCGATAAAATAATAAGACTCGATAAAGATCATTTAGATAAAAGTTTAAATACGCATTTTGTTATGACATCTGATATGTCTACAAATGATATGGAAACTTTGTTCTTTATTGATGAGATTAAAAACTTGTTTACACAATTTCCACGGTAGGAGTCTCATATATATTATAATGTTATTATTTTCACAGATTAATGTAATTATTATTAATTAATACATAAATTTTTCAGAGGAATTGATCGCAATCTAATCGAAAGATATTGCAATATTAACATGTTCTAAGCTAATACAAAGCTAAATTTGGTAGGAAATGAGTTGGGTGAATTTGTAGAAAAACCTGAAAGAGAACAGCTTTTAGAACAACTTTCTACTATAACGACACAGTATATTCGACCCCAAAAAGATGTATGTTACTCGAGTGTAAAAGCATCATTAGATAATATCGCACAAGAGGTACTAAATATCCTCAAAAAAAAGCATCCCAACCATTCGATATTCTCCACGTCTGGTGAAACTTTTTCCTATTGGAAGAACAATAATATCGATGATAATCATTGGGACGAAGTAGAAAGTACGCAGATTATGGATACAGTCCAGGAATATATATTTGGCAGTTTAAACTTTCGATCATGCTCATACTACGACACAAATTTAAAATATTTGTGTATAGATTATGTAAGTTATTATATATTATAATACATTTTATAAATATTGGCCATATATGTATATGCATATGTTGATTATGTCTCAATAATCTCTCACTTTGATTAATTTCTGTATTGTAATACCTGGTATAGGTTTTACAAAATAAATATGGACGCTTAATCATTGTAATGACAATATATCACAGCGTGGCTAGAAGACTTGGTCTACGATGCGATGTAATAGATATACACAACTATGTAACCTGTATATTTTGGAAACCAAAATAGTAAGTATAGTTATATTAGACTCGGTATTATATTTTAATTTTTCGGTAATTTTTCTATTCTTATTATACGCACACATATGTTTTTTTTTTATTATAAATATTTTATTATGTTAAATATAATAATAATTTTATTGTTTACAGCGTCACGAATAATTTTGAAAATGCACGATGTTTTTACATAGAACACGAGGAATTCCCGAATTGTCTTGTCAATAGTCTATCGTATTACATGTATTCAGTTTCTTGTGCAAGTAAATTCGTCACTGTAATAAATACTAAAAAGGTTAGCAACTACTCATTTATAATATCTTGAATTTTAAGTTATCAATATACTTGTAAATTTGCAAAAAATCAATTAATTATGCTTTATGTATAGACAGAAAGAATTGTACAATCTCTCATTTTTAATTTGTAATTAGATCTTTGTTTACATTTATTCTTTGCTTATATTTAATCCACTTTTTCAGATGTTATTCGAGATAAAAAATCAATTGAACGTTTTGTAGAGTTACATACAATAACCAGATCGGGATTAAGGGGATCCCTCGCGACTGTTTTTTTACCGACGAAGCACTATTTTCGTACTTCTAGTCTCTCGTTGCATTGATTTGACAGAATTAAAATTGCTTCTCTACGATTGCAATACATACATCAATGATCTCAGCGAACTTCGATTTCATATGAAAAATGAAAAATAATTACAAAATTATAGTTTTCGTTACCTCTCAGCTGTCATCCTAGCTGTCAACTCGTCATAATACGTGCTTTGTATAATAAATATACATTTTGTATGAATAAAAAGGCAAGTTCCCTGGGATTGAGATGCACGAAAGAAAGCACTGTTACCCTCTAAATCTGAATTAGAAGCCTAATATAGAAGTATAACTTGAACTACGATTCGTACGTATGTGTGCGTGCGTTGTAGGTGTAGTGGAGCAAAAAAACAGCAGTTATTATTTCTCAAATATTCAGATAGAGAGTTATAAATTTTCACGTGCGCTGTTGCCACATGGATCATTATTTTGTTTATAGATAAGAATCGCGACACACTCAATATTCATGTACATTATAATGTCGTTGAAAGCAAGAACGCGAGAAGGAATAGAAAGCAAACAAAAATTATTAATAAATATTTATAAATATATATAAATATTTATAAATATATATAAATATATATAATATATATATATATATATATATAAATATATAATATATATATAAATATATATATATATATATATATATATATAAAGTATATATAAATTATATAACTTTAAAAAATTATTATTAATTTTTATAACATATGAAAATATATTTATATATGTATCTATATTATATATACCTATATCTAAATATATTTTCATGTATAATATAAAGTGTTGTTTATTTATATTTGTCATAAAAATTAATAATAATTTTTTTAAATAATATAATTTAAAAATTAATTTTATTAAAAAAACGAAAAGTAAAAATTTTAAAATACCGGAACCGTAACCGAAAAAATCATAATTTAAACGGTTTCGGTTTTTTTATTTATGAAAAAACCGAAATTGGAACCGGAACAGTTATTAAATATTTTATTAAACCGTAACCGAAACCGAACCCTAATTTTGTTTCGGTCCGGATCCCTGATTAAAATAAAAATTATCACAACAAAATCTTTACAAAAAGAAAAAGAAAAATTACTGCTAGTATACAGAAAAATTCGACATTATATGCTAATAATGTCTTTGTAATAATTCTTTTAGCAAAATATTTTTTAAAAAGGCACTTTACACACACACACACAATAATATTATAAATAGACATATACATATAAAATCAAAGTTTAAAAATAAAGTTTAAAAATATCTTTTGAGATGTACAGCTGAAAAATAAATATAAAATTAAATCTGCTCAATCGAGTATAAATGGTGTTTTAATTTTTGCAGATTATTTTCTGATTTGGTATAATATCATAGAAAGAATCACCTTAGTATTTTTCAGAATGATTTTAATGCTGGGTCATCTAAATCGTTTTCACTATACAGATGATAACATCATTCTTAAAAATACAAATATGTTTCTATAATAAATTTTATATTAGATCAGAAAAAACTCCAAAATTAATACATCTTTTATACTTGGCAGAGTAGCTTTGATTTTATATTTATTTTTGACCTGCATATTTCTAAATATACTTTTAAACATTATTTTCACATTTTTATTTTAGTATGTTTATTTTTAATATTATTTTGTGTGTGTAAAGTGTCTTTTTAAAAAATACTTATGTCAGTAAAATTATTATAAAGTCATATTTGCATAAAATGTTGAATTTTATTATTACATGATGTATTTTTTTTCTATAGTGAAGATTTTGTTATGATAAACAATCAAATAAAAAATTGCAATTAAGATATTTAATAAATAATCTTCCTGTTTAATAACGAAAATGATATACATTGTAAACATTTTTCACTATTTTATTACTTATGCATATTCATAAATTTATTCACATTCATAAATTAATATAATTTTACAAAATTTTCAAATTTTTTATACTCTTCAATACTAAATGTATAGAGTATTAAATTCATGATATCCTTCTTTTAATCTTTTTCTAATCGCTCAAATTTTGAATTATATAGCAATTCATTATTAAAGAAGATATACTGTTGTTTAGTTATTTAATGATTTAGTCATATTTTGGTTAACCATATATTGTATATATATTAGCCAAATCAAACTGGTAAATATAGTTTCTAACTTTGGCAGAGGTTTTAATATAAGCATTTTTTATTCAACTTTTTAAATAATATATATAAAAAACAAGAAAAGTAAATTGAAAAACGAGTAGCGCAAGCTAGAAGAACAATTGGATGTCTGAACGGAATACTGTGGAGTCCGGAAATCGGAAAGAAACGAAAAGTACAACATATACGAGACCATTCATTAAATGTTACCTGATGACTTATGGAGCAGAAACATGGAGAATTACAGAGAGTTAATAAGAAAAAATTCGAGGCAACGGAGATGGATGTATTCAGACGAGCATTGAGAGTATCTAGAAGGGAAAGAAGAAGAAATGAAGATATAAGACAGGAAATGGGATGGTTCACTGATGACAGATATAGAGAGAAAACAATTGATGTGATACGGCCATGTACAAAGAAAATGCCGGAAACAAGACTACCAAAAATAGCCATGCAATGGATACCGCTAAATCGGAGAAGACAAGGAAGACCCAAAAGGACATGGAAAGAGGGAATAATGATCGAAAGCAATGAGTGCGAGAAACCTAATGGAAGACCAGTGGAATGATAGAAGGGCATGGAAGTTATGCATCGGACAACGTCGAAAAACGTTCTAAGATCGATATATAATATATATATATATATAATAACTAAATGTGATTCTTAAATTCGGCCAATAGAGCCAAGCACGAAAATTAAATCTAATTTCTCGGAACTGTATCTCTTGGTTTGAGATTACTAAGTTCGATCAATTAATAAATCCTCGAACTTACAGCGGAAGATATATACTGGGTGTCTGACGTAAGGTGTCACACCGAAAATATACAAGTAGATCTCGTTAAACTGAGTCGAAAAGTCCTATACCATTTTGCAAACAACCACGTAAAATTTCGAGATATTAATTAAAAAAGATCGACCAACGAGCGCGCGAATTACGTCGGGACGGCCCGCTAAGCGGTGTACCGTGCCGTATCGCTATAGGCAACGCGCGCCTAGCATGCGGCGGGCCGCCCCGACGTAATTCGCGCGCTCGTTGGTCGATCTTTTTTAATTAATATCTCGAAATTTTACGTGATTGTTTGCAAAATGGTATAGGACTTTTCGACTCAGTTTAACGAGATCTACTTGTATATTTTCGGTGTGACACCTTACGTCAGACACCCTGTATATATATATATATATATATATATATATATATACATATTAAACAAAATTATATATTGTTCGTCCTATTTCCTTTGAAATACCACAATATAATTAAGACTCTTGGCATCTGACACCTTGGCAGAAAGTTTAAAACAGAAAGGAGAATTCAGTTTGTTAAAAGCACATAGGAAAGACGATAATGCGAGTATTTATCCAAAAATAATATAAATACATTTTTATGCCTTTATACTATTTTATGTTATTTTAATACCTTTTTAATTCAATATATATATTTTCAGGAAATGCTGAGGATTAGAGTAAATCTATTATGAAAAATAATAAAACTCAAAAATTTAAGCTAAATTTTAATGCGACTAATGCATTTAAATATGATTCATCTGATGCTGATAAAGATTTAAATGAAGTACTAGATACAGATAAACAGATGGCACATGAGGTTGAAGAAAATACTTGTACAGTTTGTTTGAATATATAAAGATACTATGTTTCTTAATTACAAAGATGCGATTTAATGGTACGTATATAAAAAAAATTATAAAATTATTAATTAAAGTATTATTTATTTTATGCTATAGATATAAATATGCATTTTCAGAGGCTACGAGATTCTTCAATACGGAAGCTACTTCAAATGATGAATTTAAGAATTTGAGACGTCAGTTAAAAATAATTGTACGCGTACAACAATTCGTACAAATGAAAGAAAACATCAGCTGTGGAATAAGAAAAGAAAAATTAAAAGATTTAAAAAATAATAATTTATTTTTTCCAACTTTATTGGTGTTGATACAAACAAGTAAGTTGTAGTTATTATGAATAAATTGATGATATATGCAATATATATTTAAAAAATTTATAGCGATTATTTTATAAGGACGAATATTACATCTTATAAAAAAATATCATAGTATATAGATATTCAAAAATCTGTACCTAAGATTTTTTTTAGAAAAAATTCTCTTAAAAATTTTTCTAAATGTAAAGTTTTTTACGCATTAGAAGGAAATCATTAAGAAATAATGTTCAATGTTTAAAAAATGTTATATTTTATTTTAATCAAAGAGTGAAATATTTTCTTGTGTATCTTTTATAAAGTTTTTATAAAAAAGTTCTAATATTTCTCATTTAGAAATAATATTTATATATTTAGAATATAAAATAGAGATAAAATAGATATTCTCAAACATTGACCAAACACATCTTGTTCATTGACTTTAATTTTATATAATCTGAATACACATTAGTCTGTTTCTATAATGTACAAGTGGACGCTTTTATTTCTGTCTACGATACATCATATTCAATAAATTCAAGAAAAGATGTGATAGACCACGTGATATTTGCTGTATATGAGTGATTAACAGATTATATGTCTCTTCTTCGTATATAGAATAAGTATTTGGCAAACCCAGATCATTGTAAATTTGCATCACACGTTGTACTTTCTCTGGATCTGATGATCCATAACATTCCTATGTAATAAATATAAGAAAAACAAAATAATTAATGCAACAACACACAGAACAATTTGGAAAAGAAATAATACTCACTTCTAAAATTTTACGCTGCTCTGATGTAGCACGTTGAAGTGCCATAACAATCAGCCATGTACATTTCCCTTCTTGTATGTCAGTACTATCCTTGCCTATAACTTCGGATTTCTCATAGCACCCCAGATAATCATCTTGGATTTGATACAAACGTCCCATTTCAAGCAAAATTGTTTTTGTTTGCCTCAGCTTTTCCGGATCTTTTATCCCAATCTACATAATGTGTCGCATAGTACATTATTATTATTATTAAAAAACGCAAAGCAAAATTTGTTCGTATATAGAGAAACTGAAGTCACTTACAAAATGCATTGCTAAAGTTACTGGGAAAACATACGCGAAATACGAACATTTGTACTTGGCAATGTTATTGTACCGATCCATTGTAAATAGATCTAGATTCGGCTTTTTTTCAAAATTAGTAGAGAGCAAATCTAAACACTGGCCCATTGATGTCATCAATATAATCTGAATAATACATTTTTAAATATAATTGTACGTTTGAAAAGAAAAAAAGAAACTAATACGTCCATGTTAAAATATCATCAAAAGTCACTTCTCTTCACTTACTTCTTGGAACATTTCTACTATATCCATATAGTATTCTTTTCCTTTGAAATGTTTTTGAAGTAGTAAATATGTAATACATTCTATCAAAAGACCATCATTAACTGCCGCTAAACCTATATTATTATAACGATACCAACATGGTTGATTTCGACGAATTAATGATCGGTCCTGGATATCATCATATATGAGAATAAAGTTTTCCATCTGCCATAAATATTTAATGTAATATATCACGACACACACATAATTTACGTTTTTAATTTTAGATTATTTAATACTGTTGCAATTCACATAAATTATTTGAATATTTATATGAATCATAATTATATGAATATTATTATTTAAATACGCATTTTATATATATATTAATTAAAATTTTGAATTAAAAAAATGATAATTTAAATGTTATCAAATTATGAATGAAAAACAAGGTTGTAAATGTCATATTCTTAAAAATATTTCTGCACTAAAGACTCTGTCATATATAATCATCATTTGTAAAACTTATAAAATTCATGAAGATATGTACTTTATTTTATATATACTTTTAATATAGTATATGTAAATACTTGGACATTTTCCAGAGTAAATAAATTGTAATATTTTTAATCTTCCGCGTTTATAAACGTTTTCATATCTCATCTTCAATTATATATAATTTAAATTCTTTTATGTGAAAGATCCGCCATATAAATGAAAACAAAGTTACGCACTAGTTCTAAACACCAGGCTAGAATTCGTACTAGGCGGATGTTCTCTTCTGTAAGGTGATCGCTGGGTGCCAATAATTTATACGCATAAATTAATACCATAGCGCGAGTTAGTGTTCCTCCAACATTGTACTGTAATACCTGAAGAATAACAGAAATATAATTTGCATTTAAATTTATGACTTGTTGCTTCATATCTCTGTCTTAACTATAGTTTCTCAGATGTTAGTAAAATACTATTTTTTAAAATTTTTTATATTTAACTTTATACTGATTTCGCTTTTATTTACTACGTTTTTCTTTTAAATTCTTATATTTTCATAACAATTCATTTTAATAAACTTATATACAATCGTTATTAGAATAAAGTCTCTCATTTATAATTTTTATTTTTAAATTTTATTATGTAATTTTATTATGTTGTACACATTATATTACATACACTTACTTTTGCAATCCATTTGGAAATATCTGGAACTTCTGAGATCTTGGACTCCGTGACATCACGAACAATGTCCGGCCATACGGCCATTAATTTGCGAATTTCATCCTTGTTTGTTAATGCGGTTGTTGCGTAATGAGCCATTCGGACTTTATTTTCCAACGTTCTAATAAAGTTTTACAAACTTTTGTAATTACAACGAATAGCAGACAACAATGATATTCTTTATCTATACAGGGTGAGTCTTTTTAATCTTAACAGGCAAATATTTCGAAAATATGCAATTTTAGAAAAAAACTTTTCAAATAAAAGTTGTATGATGTTGAGAGGGACGTACAATAGTGACTTGGTTTGACCTTGGGACATCTACTTAAGGTCAGAGGATGGTGAACCTAATTTTCTCAAATGGAAAAAAATCTTTATAATACAAATGAAACACAAATGTCTGAAAGTTCGTCTGATAGTGAAGTAGCAGCCCCTGTACAATTTCCCGTTTTACGTAAGTATTTAGTATTTTTTATTTATTTTTTTTAGAAACAAAACGTTGGAAATAATTTTTTAATGATTTAACAATTTTTTAATACCACTATAATTTTATATTTTAGAAACAAAAACTAACGTATGTAAAAAAACAGAACCATCAACGTCTAAAGATAAAAAATCATTAATTATTACCAAAGGTATAGAAACTACAATCGATGAATCGATCAAATCTAATAATGTTAAAAACATATTACCTGAAGATACAATAAAAACAGTTCATTGTAATGAGCGTTCTAAAACTTATAGCGATCAAAGTGATAAGACAGGTAAATTATTGTTAATTTTTAATTTTTAATTATTAACACTGAATATAATGCTAATTACTGTAAAAATTAGTTAACAAACACTACGATTCTGTGTATATAATTTTTAAATATTCTAGATACTGAATTTAAAAGGCAAGTTCTGCGTCAATTACAAATTATTCATTTGAAACAAACTCAAATGTTGAATATACAAACAATTATAACTAAAATTGTTATGCAAGATGATAAAATATTAACAAAAAATGACGAGGAAAGTATTTTTAACGCTTTTCCTTTGAAAAGTATAAGCAAACTCGATACAGTAGAAGAGTTTTTAAGTGATGAAAATAATTCTAATCTGCTTGTAAGTGATGAGATAATATACTGTGAAATAGAATTAATCTTATTTTATCTCTGATATTTAATACAATATTTCCCATAAATTCTCTAAATGCAAAATTTAGCTTTCAATTTTACATTATGTCAAATTTTTTTAGAAATTAGAAGTTAAATATAATCTTTATCATAGTATATAATTTTACATTAGGTGCAAGAGTTAACAAAAATTGGTGGACTTACGTACAAGCATACGGTAAAAAGAATAATGTCGAAATTATTTTCCGATGAAGTAGCAGAAGGCTATAGCTGGATTGGGTTTAAAGGAAAAAATAAGTTCTCTCTTCTACGTATTGCAGCTGTTATAATAAGTAAGTATTACATACATATATGTATATGTACACGTGCACGTGTGTGTATATATACTAATGATCCACAATAATTGAATCCTTTTTAAGTATAAAAGATTGTTCTAACATATCAATTGGATATCAAATACAGATTTTAGAAATTCTATATATTAATTAGCTATTGAAGTAACATCTATGCACTCAAAAAAGACTTAATTAATGTGGGTTAATGTGCTAAGTATAAATAATTAATATAATATTTTAGTTATTTAATTATAATATTATTTTACAGCAGCAGTGCAAAAAACACATAGCGCAAACACGCTGTGTGACATTGAAGCAGTTATGAAAACATGGCTCTTGTCAAAGCAAAGTTTAGAAATACTAAAAAGGCGACGTAAAATCCAATTCTGATTTATAATAATGTTCACATTAAGAATGTGAAATGAAATTTTAAGAATACGATAAGATTTAATTTTGTTTCCAGGAACAAAAATTAATTTTAATTAATTAATTAATTAATTAATTAATTAAAATTAATTAATTTATTTATTTAAAATAATTAATTTATTAATTTGATTCTTTTCAACACTTTTGTGATCCTCTAATTTTGTTGCGAAGTGTATGTATCTCTCAACTTTATTATTTCTTTTGAATAAGTAATTTTTTTTTATTATTTTAAAAGAGGTGCAATAATATTTATCAATTAATATTTATTAATTCTTGTATTTTTATTTTTGTATTTGAGATTAATTTTATTTTAGTATTTTAGTTTAGTATTCTAGTTTAGTATTTGAGTTTAGTATTCTTAATAATTCTTCTATTTTACAGTATTTGTTACAAATATTACATGTATGTGAAAATTAATTTAATATCAACATTATAAAGTTTTTTTCACTAAGAGATATATGTGCAATAAAAAATTTAAAGTTTATAATTGTTGTTTCTAATTTTATTACAAATTTTACTCCTAATAAACAAAAATTCACATTACTTAAACACATTAGTTTAATTATAACTTATGTAGCCTAAAATTACTTATATGAGCCTACGTTCGTTTATTCCCATATATATATATATAACATGTATTATAAATTTTATTTTCCCAATAGCTCCCAATGGGAAGAAAACCGAACACAGACAGAATGTCCTATGAATATTTCGTAAATATTCCTAAAATCTGTTTTGCATATTACAAGAATATTTCAAGGAATATCTTGTGAATGTATTCCGCATATTATAAGTAGTCTCATTTTATTATTCTCTGCACATTTATATAATGTTCTTTTCATTATATTAGTACATTCTCAGAATATTCTAATATTCTCGAAAAATATTTATAGAATCTTTATAGAATATGTTTGTGCTATCTGGGTAAGAATATGACATGAAAAATAGGGGGTTCCATTTGAGAAAATTAGGTTCACCATCCTCTGACCTTAAGTAGATGTCCCAAGGTCAAACCAAGGTCACTATTGTACGTCCCCCTCAACATCATACAACTTTTATTTGAAAAGTTTTTTTGTAAAATTGCATATTTTCGAAATATTTGCCTGTTAAGATTAAAAAGACTCATCCTGTATACTGTGCATGAATATAATTGTATAACTTTTTATATTTTTCCAACTTTTCTTTCTCAGGGAAAACAGCGCAATAGGAATTTCAGAGAGAGATCTGTGTGGAATTTCACCTGCGATACACCGCATTCCTGTGACAAATAGACGAGTAAGAATGTCGCGCGACATGCGCGTGTTTGGCAGTGACGATTAGACGTTGAGCGACGCCGAGTACCGATAAGAGGCGAGTCCGCGCTACGATGAACATGTTCGCATATGTTGGAGCACTCGCGTTGCTGTATCTTCCAGCGAGGGAATGAGAAGAATGGAATCGAGAGATGCACACGCCCTGTCGTGTGGTCAGTGTAAATAATTTACTATTCACACTGTAGTTACTGATGTTCATGCGCGCGCGGTAGCGTTTATTAGTTTATTATGGTATAAGGTTTTTCACAACACTCGCGTTATTATGACATTAACAAAGTCTTCGTTGAACGATCGTATAATTCGACGGATACATCTGAGGGCTTAATACCCTAATTCAGTGCTGGGATTTACTTGTCATTTACGGCGAGATTTCGAGACGCACGCCTCTTGCCTCCCACTCCTCGCTCGCGCCGTAACAACGCAGCGCCGGCCGCTCGTAACTAAGGAGCGCGGCACATAGTCTCAGGAACGTGCGTATCAAACGCAATAGCACAATTAGCATTCTAATAGCAAAAGTTATTATTAAAATTTTCTATTCAATCTTTTATTTTGTATTAATAATACAAATAGTTATTATTCTATTATTAATCACGTATATGTGTTCTTTCCCAGCATCCCAGCACTGCCCTAATTTATCGCCGCGTTAATTAGCGGGTAAATGAATGTGCGACGACGCCTGGGGTACCGTAGTACCGAAGTCGCACTATGTCTAATATGCGCGATCGCGTTATATATATATATATATATATATATATATATATATAATACGTTACTATATATATATATATATATATATATATATATATAGTATATTTAAAATGGGTAAATTAAATGGGCCTTTTCTCGAGCAAAGATTAATCTTAATTAATTAATCTTAATTAAGCAAGATTAATCTTTTGAAATAATTTTTTTCAAAGTCTACAATTTGGGTACTTTCCCAATCCATATCATGTTTCTTATCTACAGTATGTTGGGTTATCACTGAAAAATTAGACACGTGCTGTTTTTTATTCGCCGAATGTTCCCGGATTCTCGTTTGCTAATCTCTGAAACCATACAATATCAAACTACAAAAAAATGGGTTAAACGCTACAAAAGATAGTGAATATTTACACTCTTCGTACTTTCCCTTGCTCAATTATATACGCGAAATCCTACATAAATTATAACGGTGACAGCGGTCTTTTGTCTGTCCTCTCGTACATATATAAACATGACTCGACTAATTAAAAATATCCATTTTCAATAACACAACGGTACGAGTCATTACATCTCAGATCAACGTACGAAAGTCTAATTCAAACTATTTTCGATAATTTGTCTGTCTGACACGGTTACATCAGCGATGAAGATCTTCGGATTTTTATTTTATTTTTTAAATTTACACACATCGAATGTTTTTAATAATCACGACAAAGTATTAGTTTTGTGAGGCATGAACAGACCTTTGAAAACAACACGCTTACACAGAACTGTCAGAGGTAATATATACACATAAAATCTTTACCTTAGAAGTTATAGTCCATTTTTAAGATAATTTGTTCAATTTTAAACTTGTAGTAACATATAAGTATCAGCGGCTGAAGATGACATAAGTGAATGTTCGAAACGTCCCGCACCATTAGATTGTATGACAATTCAATAATAAATTAACATCTCAAACCTTTGCTCGAAAAAAGGCCCATTTAATTTACCCATTTTAATTATATATATTTTATTATTCGAGCCAATGTTTCTTTTTTTGTATATATATATATATATATATATATATATATATATATATACACGGTGCGTCTCACTGTCGCTATCGCAACGCTTTTACTTGGCCTGAAACACTACCGTGTCTCTCGATAGCGATATTTCCGAATGCTATAAAATATATTTATACAAATTTGAAAGAACATTTACTGATGCTATTGCGCGTACAAGTAGGACAAATTTATTTGTTTAACATTATTAGCTGAATTTTATAATGTTTTATGAAATAGAATATATTATTATTTAAAAATCTGAAATTATAATATATTCTACAATTTTATAACTTTATTTTTTTGTCTTAAAAACGCATATGTCAAATGAGAAATATTCTTTGTACCTGAGTTTTTTTTTTATTTGAACGAATGACACAAACAAAAATTTCGTAGTGGGAAAACGCCATAGACCTGTAGAATTTCAGATAAGGATTTTAGACTAAAGGTGGACAGAGTGTAGAAAACGTCTGTAGGTTGCACATAAAATACACGTACTTATGTTTTCTGCAATCCGCAGACATATAAGAACAGTGCATTAGTGTGGTGTGCTTTTAAAAGCAAAGAATTAATTACGCGAATAGTTTGTAATACTTTAATTTATATTATTTCCTTTTGTGTTTTTTCGATTTTTTTTGTAATGGCTACGATAATGTGCTTACCAGCTATGATGTGATGGAAATCATTCTCGATGGGAATGATATCAGCATTGACGATATCATTAGCTTCAGATTTGTATGGAAGGAATTCTATTCAACTGTCAAGCCGTGGATAAAGGAATTCTATTCAACTGTCGAGCCGTGGATAAGAATATCTTTTTAGAGGTAATCCTTTTTGTGTGTAATTTTTTTGTAATATTTTTCATTAACCGTACAATCTTTACTTATGCAAAAATTATGAACAATGCAGACACGAGGGACTTGCCTTGTGATCTATATAGTCTACTTAAAATTATACATTACGATATAAGAAAAAGAAAAATGTGATTATACGACATCGGAGGATACACATAGACACAACATCGCCATGTAAGTCTCTCGTTGTAATTGGGAATGTATCGTTAAATTTGTGTCTCTATATACATACAAATTACACAGATATACAGGCTCTTGAACATGACATACACAAAGATAATAATCAGTCATTGGTAGACGGATGGTTATCTATGCATTCACATCTCTACAGTCGAGCAAATATATGGAGGACAACCTAAGGATGACGTGCATTCTAGGAAATCCGTTAGATTGGACTTTCTAATGTAATGGACACGCGCGAATCATCCGTTTAACAATTAAGCATTATGTAAGTTTGAAAACCGTTAACATCGTAGGGACTTTAGATTAAATTTATTTGTATCAGTTATGTATTGCGCTGAGGAGAGTCCAAAAAAAGGACAGAAACGTTCGCGAATTTTTATATATATGATTTATTTTGAATAAACTCAAATGTTTGCGCCTTAATTACTGCGCTGGTTCCTTCGCTTTTCTTTTTAATACATTTTAATTTCACGGAACCTTTATTTAATTATATTAATTATATTGCAAAAATTATATTTTACTAAAATAAAATAAATAAAAAATATTAAAAATACAACGTAATATAGCAAACCGATAAAAAAATCTACAGTCAATATAATCTATAATAATAATCGATAAAAACAAGTAGAAAATACGATAATGAAAGATAAGACTTAGAAAACAAAGGGTGCGAGCAATTATCTTCAAAATATTTCCATTAATTGTCCAATTTATTCCTTTTAATTAATAAAACTAAATTTAATAAAATTTATTTTCTTTAATATTATAGTTTTTTTAAAATATAACTGATTGCACTCTTCTTAGGCAGCACCAAAATCGAAACATGTTCAAAATCGGGACATAAGACTTTTTTTAAAACGTTAAAGCAATTACTTATATATGCATCAACTGCAAATAAAAAAATTAATAATTATAATAATTTTGTCTCATTTTAATAATAGCATATATGTATGTATATCAAAGTTTTCGTTTATTTTATATTTAACGTGTTATTTCTTTCACGTTAAGTATTTAACGATATTCCCGATTGTTATAAAATATTGTATATGTATATGTATGAGCAAAATAAAATATAAAAACATTCACTGATACTTTTGTGTTCAGTAAGGACAAATTTGTTTGTCTAGCATTACTGACTGGATTATAATAAAATATGTTTTTATTTTCAAATCTGACACAGTAATCTTTGCCTCTTTGTCTCTTACAATTTGTTCTTCCTTTCGTACGCATGACACGTCACGTGACAATTTTATAGTGGGAAGAAGCACAAACTTTAGGTTTTCAGGTAAGAATTTCAGAAAGTATAGACAGTGTGTGGAAAACGTCTGTTGTTTGCGCATCAATAAAATACACGTGCTTGTGTTTTCTGCAATCCGCAGGCATATAAGAACAGTAATATATTGTATTAGAGTGATATGCTTTTAAAGCAGATAATTAATTACGCAAATTTGTTTGTGATTACTTTAATTTATATTATTTTCTTGTGTTTTTTCAGTTTTTTTCGTAATGGATACGATAATGCACTTACCAGACCATGTGATAGAGAACATTCTCGACTACAATGATATCAGCATTGACGATATAGTTAGCTTCAGATTATATAGAAAGGAATTTTATCCAACTTACGAGCCTTGGGAAAGAATATTTGTTCAGAGGTAATTCTTTTTGTGCGTATAGTATATGTGTATATGTATATACAGGGTGTCCGGTAATAGTCGCATCAACCGTCGTGTGCAGGTAGAGCTAGTTAAACCGAGTAGAAAAGTCCTCTACCATTTTGCGATATTCTCAATAATAAGAGAGATAATAATTAATAAAGATCGGCCAATTCGCGTGACGACGGCGAGAAGAGACAGCCCAGTTTTATGTCGTTACCAAGCATGCGGCGAAAAGAAACAGTATAATGTTACACGGTTGCTAAGCGCGCGATGAAGCGGGGAGGAGCACTTTACAAAACACAGTAACTCCATACGAGTAGCGCTAACTCTGGACCCCCGAGTGGGCTGTCTCTTCTCGCCGCACGCTTATCATCGCGCGAATTGGCTGATTTTCTTTAATTTATTTCTCTCTTATTATTGAGAATATCGCAAAATGGTAGAGGACTTTTCTACTCGGTTTAATTAGCTCTACCTGCACACGACGGTTGATGCGACTATTACCGGACACCCTGTATATATATTTTTGTAATACATTTCATTAACCGCACAATCTATTACTCATACAAAAAATATATTTTATTAAAATATAATAATTAAAAAATTAAAATTAAATATTAATAAGGCTCTCGAGAAAAACAATTTACAAAATGGTAGGCTAAAATGAGCCAACGCAGTTGTTAAGGCGTCAGATATATAATTATTAAAGTAAAATTACAAAGATCTTCATATAAATAAAAATAATATATAAAAAGCGTACGTTTCGACCTGTATTTAAGTCATCTTCAGCGCAACAATATTGAAAAAAAACATTATTGAAAAACTTACTTAATAATGTTAATAAATAAGAATAATAATTAAAAATTATTAAAAATATAACGCAATAAAACAAACATGTAAAAAAATTTGTAATTTTAATAATCTATAATAATAATCGATAAAAACAAGTAGAAAACGAGATAATAATAGATAATATCTAGAAAACAAAGGGTGCGAGCGGTTATCTTCAAAATATTTCCATCAACTGTCCAATTTATTTCTTTTAATTAATAAAACTAAATTTAGTAAAATTAATTTTCTTTAATAATTCAATTTTTTTAAAAATATAACTGCTCGCACTCTTCTTAGGTAGCACCAAAATCGAAATATGTTCAAAATCGGGACATAAGATGTCTTTAAGATGTCTTTTATGTCTTTTAGATATCATACCATAAGATGTCTTAAAGACATTAGAAAGACTTCTTAAAGATGACTTATGTCTCAATTTTGAATAGGATTCTATTTGGATCGATATTACACTTTGGATTTTATTAAGCTTTATTCTATTTATTTTATAATATAATAAAAATAATTTAATATATAAGAGAAATCAAACATATATATAATGTAATAAAAAAAATATATTAAAAATTAATAATTTCGTATTTTTATTTTATTAATTTAATTTGGTTTTTATTAAATTATTAAATTAATTTTTTTTATTAATTATTTTATTAATTAATTTGGTAAGCTATAATGTTTTGTACACATATATAGAATGTGAAAATTAAATAAATTGTTATTGTTGCATGTTATATAGAATTACAATGTAAATGTTGTCCATTGTATATACTATTGCATATTGATAGATAAAATTTACTTACAATTAAAATTTAAGATTTTATATTTTATTTTTTTTTTTTTGCAATAAAATAAAACGATTTACATTTTGACTAATGTGCGTTAAATATTATGCATTTTAAAAAAATGTATTGCTTTGAAAATGTATTACTTATGCGCAATAACATTGTTTAGTATAATTTCCAAAAGTTTATTAAAATATTTTTTATTTCATTTTCAGATGGCCTACTGCAAAGAAATTTCACAACAAACAGTTTAAGAAAAATGAGAAGAAGAATTCTGAAGAGAACGAACAAGAAAATGAAAGAAATTTAAACTTTATAGAAACAGGCATAAATTGTGCAAAACAATTACGAGATTATGTGTCTCGAATTATTCATAAGCATTCTCATAAAGATTATTATGATATCGATAATTTAATACAATTACAAGACGTATTTCATTTAGATGAATATTTAAAAAATGAGTTTGATAAGATAATTAATAAGCCTGAACATTACATAAAATATTATTTTTTTATTGATGAGATTCAAAACTTGCTTAAACAATCTCCACGGTAGGATGCTCGATATATATAGATATATTATAATATCATTAACTTTATTAACTAATGTACTTATTGAACAATTAATGCTTAAATTTTTTAGAACTGGTTGTTGCGATCTAACTGAAAGATATTGCTACGAAAAAATCTTTCACTATATAAAGCAACGTTCGTTGAGAAAGCAGTGGCTTAGATTTGAAAGATTACCTAACCAGCTTTTGGAACAGGCTGCTACTATTATGGCACAGTCTGTTCAACTTCAAAAAAACGTACTTTACTCAGACGTAAAAAAATCGCTGGATAATATCGCACTAGATGCATTGAATTACCTCAAAGAAAAACATCCGAATCATTCGATATTCTCGACATCCGCTGAAACTTTTATGTATTGGAAAAACAATAATATCGACGAAAATCATTGGAACGAAACGGAAGGAAGACAGATTATGGAGACACTCGAGGAATATATATTTGGGAAATTAAACTTTCGAATCGAAAGAGACACATATGATTTCAAAGAATACATATGTATAGATAAGGTAAGTTATATTAGATGGTAATATATATTATAATTACGGCCCCTGTTATGCTGTGAGTATATGCTTAGATATTGCTTATACATATATTAAAAATACTTTTGCTCTAATTAATTTTTGTATTGTAATTTCTGGTATAGGTCTTGAAAAATAAATATGGCGAAGAAATATTTATATTAATAATATATCATAGCGTGGCCAGGAGACTTGGTCTACGTTGCGATGTAATAAAATTGGAAGATGGCGACTACAGTATATGTTGGAAACCAAAATAGTAGGTATAATATTAAATGTAGAATTATTTGAATCTTTCGGAATTTTTACTCTTATCATACACACATACGCATATAATTTTATATTGTTCACAGTGTCACGAAGGGGTTAGAAAATGCAAGATGTTTTAACATAAATACTGAAAATAAATTTCCAGATTGTCTTATGGATACGTCTTTAGGATTTCATTTACCTGTTAATAAACCTTATAAAATAAGACCTATAGAGGTTGTTAGTTATACTAAAATATATCATTTTTATTAATATTAACACTAAATAATATACTCGTAACCTTGGAATGAGTTGAAAAAATACGCTTTATATACTCATATAAGCAAAAAGAATGATATAATCTCTAATTTAATTTTATTTATAATCATGTTTTGTTCACATTCACATTTTGCTCATGTTTAATCCTTTTTTCAGATATGGTGCTACATAAAATATGTATCTCAATATGCTGGCGATCTACCTAGTACACTTTTTGAGATGGATCCAAATTATTATAAAGGCCACGTGGTAAGACGCAGGATATGTTAGCACTATACACATACCGTATATTATATAAAGTAAAATAATAATAAAAAGTAACCTTTATAAGGTTTTTTTAACACGTACAATTATATACGAATTATAATAATTATCTATAATTTAAATAATTGTAATATATCTTGCTATTAGAATTATTTAGGAAAGATGAGAAGGACAAGAAATATCACTAAAAGTTAATTTGTTTTTCAGTTCAAGCTTCGTTTTAACCATAACCATAAATCAGAACGCACAAATACAAGACTAAAGAATGTAAAATATGCAGTAGGAATGATCGTAAAACATCGTGAACTTATTAATGATTGTACCGGCGTGATAATCGCATGGCATCGATATGCAGATGAACAAGTTATAATCTTCGAAGGCAGTGAATTCCCTGTGAACATATGTATATTGGGGTTGAATCACCGTCGCGAATCTACTTTTAAGAGTGGACAAACAAATTACGTGATTCTTACCGATAGTAATCAAATGTGTTACGTGAGAGAAGGTATCAATATCATTGGACAGGGTTTTATTTTATTAAAATTATATTTACTTTACATGTTCTTTTTGTACACAATATAATTTTTTTTATTTCGTATCCTCTTTTAATTTTGCTTATTATATGAATTATTTTTGTATACATTTGTTAATATTTTATTCTCTTTTTTTCTATTGCGTTTATCTTTAATTTTGTTATTTTATTTATTTCAGTTATTATTTGATTAATTTTATTATTATTTTCTTCATTATTCTATTGTTAGTTATTATAAATTTATTTTTCATTTACATTTTTATTTCAGACGACATAACTTTAACAACGCCGAAATGGATAAATAATAACGAAATAGGTCGCTATTTTAGTAAATTTAAAGGCACGCATTACATACCAAATCAAATGCTGGCAAGTCTTTTTCCGCATGACGCTGCTTCAAGACAACAATATCTAAATAAAATAGATAAAAATTAAAATTAAAATACAGCGCGGTAGTTATTGCGCAAAAAAATATTTTATTATAAAATAAAATAGTTTAATATTTATTAGAATTAATAGTATAGACATACAATTTAATTGGTAAACTTTATTTTGGAAAATACACTATCCAGTTGAAATATGTAGTTGTTTTCTAAGAAATATCGTGGCACAAACTGTCCCATTAATAGATGAAATTTTATAAAAAAAGAAAAAGGTAGGGAAATTCTTCACCATTGATGAAGGATTGTTATAAAATTAATACATCGACAAAGTAAAGCTAAATAAAAATATTTTCTTCAACATTAATATTAGTTAAATATTTTTCTTTTCTAAATTTCGTCGATAATAAAATATGAAAAAAATAAAAAGAAAAGAAAAATAATAGATAAAGAAAATAAAAATGTAAATTAAATATAATAACAGGAAAAAATAATAAAAGGAAAAGGAGCAAGATTTACGTTGCTTCAAGATAATATGAAAACCATTTATTTAAGCAAAAAAATTACAAAAAAAAGTACAAAATATTAATTGAATATATTCACAATAGAGTATAGCGCACTTAATGTAAAATGTGTAATTTATTTTAAAAAATAATATATTATTATATGTCACAAACTAAAATTAAGTATTTAAAGATTCTCATTACCATTAAACTAATATATCTCTACCATTTATTTTTTTATATTACTAACAACTAAGATTTTAATAAGACTCATAGTGAGTCATCTATGTGAATTTCAATAGGCGAACAAGAATTAGATGATAGTGTGTCAGTTTCAAGATAGAATTTATTTCGTATAGGAAGCATCTATTTTATCATATCGACTTTTTAGGGGGGAGAGAAGAGTTTAATAAAAATCTTGAATTTATTTATTTCTTAGTATCGCATCAAGAAAATGCTTTGTGCACAACTGATCATAATTTCAAGGAAACATACTTTTTATTTAAATCTGCAATATCATTCGCATCTTTTACTAATTGAAGTGATATATTACTAATTTACTAATTAAAATTCAAAAATGATACATTACTAATTTTATATTATTGTTGTGATACGATGCTTCTTTTTTAATTCAATTGCGAGCAAACAAAATCAAGATGCTCATTTTATATTTAATTCGCGATAACTTTAAAAAATGCATTTTATAGGGCATGAACAATACATTTATGACATCTAATTAGAATTGCTAGATAACTTTTAATTTTTTTACAAAAAAAATCTCAAATATCGCGAAAAAGCCATTTCTTGCACATTAAAGTCAATTATTACGGAAACCTGACGTATTATAAAAAACTGGTTTGAGACATTGTTTTCAGCATCCAAAAATTTATAAGAAACACTTTGTTTCGTTTAAAGTAATAAAAAAAATATTTTTGTAAAATTGTGTTATTATTATTATAGTTATTATTAATTAATTGTTATTAAATTGTTTATATATATTTTATAAAAAATGCACCTCTTTTCTGTTCTTCTCTTAAAATAACACACAGATGCATTCTTGTGGTATCTTCATACATCATCTGAATGTCTATAAATACACCATGTTGTTGCTCAATTTTCAAAAGATGTTCCCTAAACCCCACGAATTTTTTCATAGTTTTATCGTATTCAGGTTAAAATCTACAAATAATATTATTCTGTTTATTTACATCTTTGGGAAATAAATTCGGTACATTTTTAACATTCTTCTCTTTCTTTTGGTAGTAAAAAATTCGTAGATTTTTTCTGGGCAAGTGACAGGCTCACAAAGTTAAACAAAAGCTTCTCATTTTGTCCAACTCGTGGTTTTTTATATGTAAAAGATACCAAATTCTCAGAGATTTATAAAAATAGTTATCTTTTGAAAGTAGAAATATTTTATGCTTTGAAACAATTTTTTGGGATTTAAATTTCGTTCATTTTGAACGAAGATACAGCCTAAATTTTGCTCAATTGTAAAAAAAAATTAAGTGTTTCTTTAATTTTTGTGAACAGTACGCATTTTTACGGCTAGAAGAAGCATTAGTAGATAAGCAGCTTTCAACATCGCGACTCTCGAGCAATATGAGATGGGGCAAGACTTCAAATATTTGAAAGATTGCATACATACTTTGTGGAAGTTATAACAATAACTGATTTGTATATGCATCGAATTTATATAAAAATTTAAAAAGTAAACTATAAAATTTCTTATTTAGAGATGTTCAATTTTCTTTCAATTACATTACATATCCCCTCTTGAATTTAATTATATATAAAATATAAAAACAAGCATCTCTTTGAAAATATTTAATGGCAAAAATTACGTCAAAAAGTTTTGTGTAAATTTAACAGGTAGAGTGAAAAATGATTCATATGTGACGAATAAAATTATTGTTCCAACATCTATTTTCTTGGCGATTAATATGAATAAATGATTAATATCGTCAAAAATAACTTTGATATATAAATATATATATACAGGTCCCATTTTAATCTCCCCAGGCAAACATCTAAAAAAATATGGAAGATACGGAAAAATGTTTTAGACAAAAGTTGTAGGACTTGAAGGGGGACAGATGATGAAAATATGGACTTGACTTTGAGTGACCTATTGGAGGTCAGGTCAAGGTCATCGATGTTTTCTTAAATGGAACCCCTTATTTTTTATTGCATATTCTTGTAGCCTTTGTCGAGACGTTTTCAAAACGTTACCTATTGATGTCTCTTACGCAAGCCGTTCCCAAGATACGAAGCTTCAAAGTTGACATATCATCGGCATTCGCATTATCCAATGTACACCTCGGGGAGGTTGTTCAGTCAAATTTGTACATCAAGTGGCCCTAAAAAGGGCAGACTTTGCGTGTGTATGTGTGTATGTGTGTGTGGATGTATGTGTGCTTCTTTAGTAAAACTTTTCTCTAATTATTTTTCTTCTAGTTATTTTAATGTAAGGGAAAAGATAAGAAAATGGTAGAGAAAGAGAGATACAAGTTTTACTACACACAACCTCCCCGCGGTGTACATCGGGTAATGCAAATGCCGGCGGTATGTCAATTTTAAAGTTTCATATCTTGGGAATGGCTTGCGTAAGAGACATCAATAGGTAGTGTTTTGAAAACGTCTCGACAAGGGGTACAAAAATATGCAATAAAAAATAGGAGGTTCCATTTTAGAAAACATCAATGACCTTGACCTGACCTTCAATAGGTCACTCAAGATCAAGTCCATATTTTCATCATCTGTCCCCCTTCAAGTCCTACAACTTTTGTCTGAAACATTTTTCCGTATCTTCCATATTTTTCGAGATGTTTGCCTGGGGAGATTAAAATGGAACACCCTGTATATATGTATATGTATTTTGTTAAAAAAAAAATAAATTTTCTTATTGTTGACGTGTTATGCACAAGCTGTACATACACATAGGCAATGTCGAAGAAGAAATTAATGGTTAAACATTGTAAAAAGAAAACGAAATTTTTCATAATCAATTAAACAATCCAGTATCGACAATCAATAAAATATATTTAGTTTGTTATTCTTTTTTGCTTTTTTAAGTTGTATTAATTAATATCAAATAAAAAACTATGATTGTTATTAGTGATACTTACAAGTAAATATTTTTCTGTTTATTGATAAAAACGATATATATATTTTAAACATTTTTTACTATTTTATTTATGCATATTCGATAATTAATATATGGTTTCTTACAAGATTTTCAAATCTTTTACATTTGTTAACTAAATTCATAGAATATTCAATTCAATTTCTTCTTCTTTTAATCGTTTCCTAATCTCTCGAATTTGTCTAGCATTACTGGCTGAATTACAATAAAATATGTTTTTATTTTAAAATCTGAAACAGAGTAATATATTCTGCTATTCTGTAACCCTCTATTTTTTTCTGCCTTAAAGGCGAATATGTCGAATGGAAAATGTGTTCTTTATACCTGATATTGTGAGTTTCTTTTTTCTCTTGTGCGCATGACACTTTATGTGAAAACTTTAAAGTGGGGATGATGGCAATGACCATTAGATTTTTCTGGTAAGGATTTCAGACTATGGGTGGATAGAGTGTGGTAAACGTCTGTAGTGTCTAGAAAATATATGTATACACGTGCGTTCTCTGCAATCGACGAACATATAAAAAACATAGTATCGCAGTAGATTGATTTTAAAAGCAGAGAATTAAAAGCAGAGTATTAATTACGCAAATAGTTGGTTGCGAATACTTTAATTTTTATTATTTTCTTGTGTTTTAATGATTTTGTTTTAGTAATGGCTACGATAATGTGCTTACCAGAGGAGGTGGTAGAGATCATTCTCGGTTACTGTGATAGGATTGAAGATATCATTAGCTTCAGAATTGTATGGATGCAATTTTATCCAACTATCAGGAATGTGGAATATTTGGAAAAAATATTATCTCAGAGGTAATTCTTTTTGTTTGTAAATTTTTTGGCTGTTCTTCCGAATGGGACACTTCGAGTTGAGGGCAGCCCTTTTGCGTACTGAAAGTAGATACCAAAATAACGTATTATATAAAATTTCAGTCGCGGCAAATTATTTTTTCAAATGTTTTTATTTAAAAAAATTTTCTTTAAAAATTTTCTTTAAAAAAATTGGACACCGCACGTGCGAAGATCCACGCGCTGCCTACCGACGGGGTGGGTGCGGGAGGGGGGCCGAAGGCCCCCTTGCACCCCCCCGTGTGTGTGTGTGTGTGTGTGTGTATCTCTGCTTTAACCAAAAATACAAATTGATAATTACAAAGTATTCTCTGCTTTAACCAAAAACACAAACTGATAATTATAAAGTATTCTCTGCTTTAACCAAAAACACAAACTGATAATTATAAAGTATTAAAGCAGAGAATACTTTTATTTATGTTTTCAGTAACATAAAATTGTATAAATATTTTTCCACGACCGCTTAACAAATATTCTCTGCTTTAAAAAAGAGCATAAAATATTATCTTCTTTAATCATTCGACTGAAAGAGAGAGAGATTTATATTATTATTAATATTTTAATTTATATTATTATTAATTTTTATTTAATAATTTTTTATAAAAAAAATAGATTTTCTTTGCTGTAATTGAGTTTAATTGAGATTTTATTTTTAGGTAAAAACTGTTGAAAAAATGATTTGCCGCGGCTGAAATTTTATATATTACGTTGTTTTGGTATCTACTTTCAGTACGCTAAAGGGCTGTTCCGAACTCGAAGTGTCCCATTCGGAAGAATATCCAATTTTTTAATTAACAATATTATTTCAAAATAACTGCAAAAAAAAACCTTCGTTTCTATGCATTGACTTTAATTAGCCTATCTTCCTATCCATTTATATAATATAATAAAAAAATAAAATATATAATATAACATAAATATAAATTATATCGCATAATATATACTACTCGAAAAAATAGGGAATACTTTTCATACCTAAAAAATTATATTATTTTCAAATCGCTGAAACTCGGCGAAAAATTATCGTAAACAAAAAATTAAAAACACATTTTAAAGCTTGCAATTTTAACTTTACTGCTTTCTTGCACTGGTTTATAAAAATTTTTTTCACTTCCTTGTTCTGTGCTGAAAACAAACACATTGTTTTGCTTTTTAAAATTACATATCTTTGGTACCCTGCAGCTTGATAAAAAAATTTTTTAAATCACCGATTCCGCATTAAAGTTGAAACTTCAAGTTTCAAAACGCTTTTTCAATTTTTAGTCTGCGATGATTTTTTGCCGAGTTTCAGTGGGTTAAGAATTTAGCATTTTAGAGTATAAAAAGTGTTCACTATTTTTTTTAAGTAGTGTAATAAAAATGAATAATATATCGAAAATTAATAGTTATGCATTTTTATTTTATTAATTTAATTTGCTTATTTAATGTTTTAATTATTTTTATTTAAAAAATTTAAATATTTTATTTTATTATTTTAATAATTAATTTGCAAAATATTATACTGTTTCATAAATATAGAATAGAAAAATTAAATAACTTGTTATAGTTGCATAATAGGCGTAAGGTACAATGTATAGCTTTGTATTTGTATATTATTGTATATTCTTATGATGTAAAATTTAATTACAATTAAATATTAAATATTTTATATTTTCTGCATTGAAACAAAAAAATTTATATTTTGACTAATACTTTGAATATTGCATTTAGAAAAATGTATTGCTCTGAAAATTTATTACTCATGCAATAGCACTGTTTAGTATGATTTTCAAAAGTTTATGAAAATATTTTCTCTTTTATTTTTAGATGGTCTTCTGCAAAGGAAGTTTATGACAAACGGTATAAAGGAAATAAGAAGAAGGACTCTGAAGAAAACGAACGAAAATATAAAAATACCTTAAACTTTATAGAAACAGGCACAAATTATGCACAACAATTACGGAATTATGTGTCTCAAATCATTCATAAACATTATCATGAATTAATATCATACAACTGTAAAAACCATCTTAATTATTATGTATCAATTGATAATTCTATACAGTTTAAAGATGTATTTAATTTAGATCAACGTTTAACAAATGACATTGATAAAATAATTAATAAGCCTAAAAATTGTATAAAATATTGTTTCTTTATTGATGAAATTAAAAACTTGCTTATACAATCTTCACGGTAAGATTTTCAATATAAAATATAATACCATTAATTTCTACTCTCTTAATTTTAGACATTTGTATTTGTATTTGTATTTGTTTAGAATTTGTATTTGTCGTACAGCTAATATGTAAATTTTTTAGAAGACCTGATTGCGATCTAACCGAAAGATATTGTTATACAAAACTATTTTGCTATATGAGACAATGTTTTTTGAAAAAAAAGTGGGATATAAGAATTGAAAGACAACCTAACCAGCTTTTGGAACGGATGGCTACTATTATGGCACAATTGATTCAACCCCAAAAGGATGTACTTTACTCATGCGTCAAAACATCGCTAGATAATATCGCACTAGATGTACTGAATTACCTCAAAGAAAAACATCCGAATCATTCGATATTCTCGACATCCGCTGAAACTTTTATCTATTGGAAAAACAATAATATCGACGAAAATCATTGGAACGAAGCGGAAGGAACGCAGATTATGGATACACTCGAGACATATATATTAAACTTTCATAATATAGAACGATGCCGATTTAAAGAAGAAAATTTCAAATACATGTGCATAGATGATGTAAGTTATTATAGAATATAATATGTCATATAATTAAAGGCTTATGTCAAAACAGTCAAAATTAACGATCTATATTTCTATTTATGCTGCGAGCATGACTAGATATTAAAATATTCTTGCTCTAATTAATTTCTGTATTGTAATTTCTGGTATAGGTCTTGAATAATAAATGTGGCAAACAATTAATTATATTAATAATATATCATAGCGTGGCCAGAAGACTTGGTCTACGTTGCGATGTAATAAAACTGGGACGTGAGTACAGTATATTTTGGAAACCAAAATAGTAGGTATAATATGAAATTTAGAATTATTTGTACTATTCGGCGCTTTTACTATCATACACATACACGCGTATAATTTTACGTTGTTCACAGTTCTACGAATGGTTTAGAAAATGCAAGATGTTTTAAGTTATTTTTTAATAGCTTAACGAATTCTCTTGTAAACCAACTATCACTGCTCAGGATGTATTATTCAGAATTTAAAGAATTCAGTAAAATAGAAGCTACAAAGGTTGGCAATTACTGATATATAATTTTTATTAATTTTAATGGTAAATTTTCAGAAAAGGGGCACCTCACTGATTTTGTTGAAATTGATATATATGTTATAAAAGATGAATTTCTGAGTAATTTTTATTTAACAATTATGTGGGGGTCGCAAATAGAGTTTCCTAGATATATATTAATTCAAAGTTTCAAAATGTGATGTGTAATTTTAGATATTAGACCGTCGCTTCGCGTGAAAAGTTGCAAACCCATGTGGAATTTTTCAAATATAAACCTCGTTTCGATTGTCACTGGTACTTTTTTTAAGGTCAGGGTCAGGTTATTCAGAATAATAACCTTGACATATATCAAGGTCAAGGTCACACATGAGGTTACTCTCTTTTTGTAAAATTATGAAATTTTAAACTTTAAATTAATATGTCTCAGAAATTATACGCGACCCCCATATAGTTCTTAAGTAAAAGTTACTCAGAAATTCACTCTTTATAACACATATCAATTTTAACAAAATCGGCGAAGTGTCCCCTTTTCTAACAAATTTACCAAAAATTATACAGTCCCTCATTTTTTTATTTGTAATCAGTTCTTTGTTCACATTTACTTTTTGCTCATTGTCAATCCTTTTTTTCAGATGTGGTCCAAGATGAAAAATCTATTTTGGTTTTCTCGAATCTTTCCATATGAGGTAAACGGTAACGTTTTTTCTGTCCTTTACGCATTTACTAACTCTATCGATATATTTGAATTTTATTAATTTTCCTCGATGTTAATTATTAATATATCAATATCAATTATTAGTAATACAATCAAACCTCGCTAAAATTCGAACCTCGCTAATTCGAAAACCTCTACAAATCGAAACAATGTTCGTTTCCCTTGGTAAAATCTCTGTAAGTCGAACAAAAATACGAGATTAACTCGAAATTTTTGAAGTGGCGTTTGACCTCTACAATTCGAATTTTCGAAAACGAAGTCTCTATAATTCGAATCTTTAGAAACAAAGCCTCTGTAATTTTTAAAGACAAAGCCTTTGTAATTCAAAACAAACTGTTAATGTTTTGCATGTTAAATTTGAACTTATCTGACATTATATACACTATAAAAAATATCTTTAAATTTAATGTATTTTTAATACATTTTAATACATTTTAATATATTTATACATTAATATAATTTTAGTATTATTTGCGATTATTTTCATAGATTAAATTAACTCATCTCTTAATTTCTAAACAGAAATTAAAAATTTTTAAATCGCGCTAGATGATGTTAGTATATAAACGAAATAACTAAATCTCGATAATTCGAACTTTATTCTTATATACCTAGATAATTCGAAAAATCAATTTTGAATTAGCGATGAGGTTCGACTGTATATATATAGGTATATATATATATATATATATATATATATATATATGTATGTATATATGTATATTGTATATATCAATTATTAGTAAGATAAATAGCACTATGTACCACTTTCAATTACAAAGAATCTTACGATTTGAAATGAATAATTAGTAATAAATCAGAAAGTCACAAACTCCGATGGTAGACACGTATTTTTAAAGAATTAACTTTATTATAATTTTAAAGATTTATTTACTTGCTAAATAGGTATATTACAGTTATTTATAAATGTACATGTATTTATAAAATAGTATTATTTTAAAAAATAGCGCCATCTGAGTAAAGACCTGTAAAAATATTTTAAACCAAAAAATATTGTATGTATTTGTTACATGCAAATTTGTTGTTTAAATTTTCTACAAAAATAATATGATAACAAAAATTGCGCCCAGTAAAAATAGAAACTTATATATTATTTTAACCGAAATAGTTGTTTTAATTTCTAAATATATCCTATATAAATAACGATATAAAAAAATACTGTAAGGAACTTGCTATAATAGTTTATTTAGTATATATAATTAAAATGGGTAAATTAAATGGGCCTTTTTTCGAGCAAAGGTTTGAGATGTTAATTTATTATTGAATTGTCATACAATCTAATGGTGCGGGACGTTTCGAACATTCACTTATGTCATCTTCAGCCACTGATACTTATATGTTACTACAAGTTTAAAATTGAACAAATTATCTTAAAAATGGACTTTAATTTCAGAGATTAGCAAACGAGAATCCGGAAACATTGGGCGAATAAAAAGCAGCACGCGTCTAATTTTTCAGTGATAACCCAACATACTGTAGATAAGAAACATGATATGGATTGGGAAAGTACCCAAATTGTAGACTTTGAAAAAAATTATTACAAAAGATTAATCTCTGAAACCATACATATCAAACTACAAAAAAATGGGT